>NW_027595402.1:510000-540000 GCF_031162955.1 Sander vitreus | reverse complement strand
TAAAGCTCTTTACTCAGATTCTGGCATTACTTAACATATTTAATATACAAATAAACGTCAAAATGTTAAAAATGTGAAGGGAGTTTGGCATTGCGTTATTGACTTCTGAAACATTGCATGCATGGATAAAATACGTTGTGGTCCACTTTTTAATTCAGTTTGACGTATCACACCCTCTCCTTCAAATAGCCGTGATTCTATTAACTACACATTTGGCCCAAAATGTAACTGTTAGGTAAATACGATGCCGCTAGATGTGTCACTTATTTGCCGAATGTCCGCTAAGGATCCACTAGTGTCTTATAAGCTCTCGAGTCTGACTCTGTCACACATTTACATCTTTTAATATTCAAGCAAACGTCAAAATGATAGAATCTTAAAGGGAGTTTGGCGTTTATGTTGCTCAATTCTGAGAAAATGCCATATTGTGTTTGCTGAACTTGTGTTTTTGCCTTTTCTCCGTGGTTTAAAAGATGGCCACCCCGAGCAAGACGCCACCCGGCGCCGATCCGAAGCAGCTGGAGCGGACTGGGACGGTCCGGGAGATCGGTTCCCAGGCGGTGTGGTCCCTCTCCTCCTGTAAACCCGGTCAGCCCCAAACCTAATGTACAGTCTGCTGTGTGTGTGTGTGTGTGTGTGTGTGTGTGTGTGTGTGTGTGTGTGTGTGGAGGTGGAAAGAGTTCAAAAATATTCGACTTAAGTAAAAGTACTATTACTTTGATTAACTTGTACTAGGGCTGGGCAATATATCAATATTAAATCGATATTGGGATATGACGCACAGTATCGTCTTAGATTTTGGATCTCCTTATAGCTTAAAATGGTATTTTTTCTGGTTTTAAAGGCTGCATTACCCTTAAGTTATGTCATTTTCTGAATTTTCCAGACTGTACTTAGTCATTATATCCACATTTGGTGACAACATTGGAGAACTACTTAAACTGTGGATTTTAAAAACTACTTTGAACAGCAGAAGACACATCAAACCTACTCAGTTACAGTAACACGAGTATATGTACTCCGTTACTTTCCACGTGGTTGTAGTGCGTGCATGCGCTGTGTGTGTGTGTGTGTGTGTGTGTGTGTGTGTGTGTGTGTGTGATGTTATCTGAACTCTTCCTCCGCCTGTGGCCAGGTTTAGGGGTTGAGTCTGTGTGTGTGTCTGTGTGTGTGTTTGTGTCTCTGTTTGTGTATGCGCTGTGTGTGTGTGTATGCGCTGTGTGTGCGTGCGCAGTGTGTGTTTGTGTCTCTGTGTGTGTGTGTCTCTGTGTGTTTGTGTGTCTGTGTGTGTGTTTGTGTGTGTGTGTGTGTCTCTCTGTGTGTTTGTGTCCTCTGTGTCTCTGTGTGTTTGTGTCTCTGTGTGTGTGTGTGTGTCTTGTTGTGTGTGTGTGTTTGTGTCTCTCTGTGTGCGTGTGTGTGTGCGTGTGTGTGTGTGTGTGTGTGTGTGTTGTGTCTCTCTGTGTGTGTTTGTGTCTCTCTGTGTGTGTGTGTCTCTGTGTGTGCGTGTCTGTGTGTGTGTTTGTGTATGCGTGTGTGTCTGTTTGTGTGTCTCTGTGTGTGTGTGTTTGTGTCTCTGTGTGTGTGTGTGTGTGTGTGTCTGATGTTATCTGAACTCTGTTCCTCCGCCCGTGGCCAGGTTTCGGAGTTGATCAGCTGAGGGACGATAACCTGGAGACGTACTGGCAGTCAGACGGATCCCAGCCCCATCTAGTCAACATCCAGTTCAGGTAACGCTCGGAGAAAGGGGCTCACCGCTCACGTAGTAGGAACTCACACTTTATTTTAAAGATTTTATAAAACTGGTATCGTTCAGGAACCAGTATGAAGTTTGAGCGATACCCAGCCCTACTGCAGACTGTGTTATGATATTGTTTTTAACGTAGGTTTGTGTTTTGCTAATAGTCCGTCACCTCTCCGTCTGTGTTTAACGTCACTGATGTGTTTACGTTTGTCTGATTTTGTTTTGTTCAGGAGGAGGACGACCGTGAAGATGCTCTGTATTTACGCCGACTATAAATCAGACGAGAGCTACACGCCCAGTAAGATCTCCGTCAGAGTGGGAAACAACTTCCACAACTTGCAGGAGATCCGGGTAAACAGCTCTTCATCAAAGTATCGCTGCCTCAAGTCTCATAAGAAGTGGAACGCACTGCTGCTCTCTTTACGTTGTTCAAACTGTTGATTCTTTTGGGAGCGTGCCTATGTTCCCGCAGCCCCATGTTCCCGCAGCCCCATGTTCCCGCAGCCCCATGGTCCCACAGCCTCATGTTCCCGCAGCCCCATGTTCCCGCAGCCCCATGTTCCCACAGCCCCATGTTCCCGCAGCCCAATGGTCCCACAGCCCCATGTTCCCGCAGCCCCATGTTCCCGCAGCCCCATGTTCCCGCAGCCCCATGGTCCCGCAGCCCAATGGTCCCACAGCCCTATGTTCCCACAGCCCCTATGGTCCCGCAGCCCCTATGTTCCCACAGCCCCATGTTCCCACAGCCCCTATGGTCCCGCAGCCCCTATGTTCCCGCAGCCCCATGGTCCCACAGCCCTATGTTCCCACAGCCCCATGGTCCCGCAGCCCTATGTTCCCACAGCCCTATGGTCCCACAGCCCCTATGTTCCCACAGCCCTATGGTCCCACAGCCCTATGTTCCCACAGCTCTATGTTCCCACAGCCCCATGTTCCCACAGCCCCATGTTCCCGCAGCCCCATGTTCCCGCAGCCCCATGTTCCCGCAGCCCCATGTTCCCACAGCTCTATGTTCCCGCAGCCCCATGTTCCCGCAGCCCTATGTTCCCACAGCCCCATGGTCCCACAGCCCCATGTTCCCGCAGCCCCATGTTCCCGCAGCCCCATGTTCCCGCAGCCCCATGGTCCCGCAGCCCAATGGTCCCACAGCCCCATGTTCCCACAGCCCAATGTTCCCACAGCCCAATGTTCCCACAGCTCTATGTTCCCACAGCTCTATGTTCCCACAGCCCCTATGTTCCCACAGCCCCATGGTCCCACAGCCCCCATGTTCCCACAGCCCTATGGTCCCACAGCCCTATGTTCCCACAGCCCTATGGTCCCGCAGCCCTATGTTCCCACAGCCCCATGGTCCCACAGCCCCATGTTCCCACAGCCCCTATGGTCCCACAGCCCCATGTTCCCACAGCCCTATGGTCCCGCAGCCCCTATGTTCCCACAGCCCCATGGTCCCACAGCCCCATGGTCCCACAGCCCCATGGTCCCACAGCCCCATGTTCCCGCAGCCCTATGGTCCCACAGCCCCTATGGTCCCACAGCCCCTATGGTCCCACAGCCCCATGGTCCCACAGCCCCAATGTTCCCACAGCCCCATGTTCCCACAGCCCCAATGTTCCCGCAGCCCAATGTTCCCACAGCCCCATGTTCCCACAGCCCCATGTTCCCGCAGCCCCATGGTCCCACAGCCCCATGTTCCCGCAGCCCCATGTTCCCACAGCTCTATGTTCCCACAGCCCCATGTTCCCGCAGCCCCATGTTCCCACAGCCCTATGTTCCCACAGCTCTATGTTCCCACAGCTCTATGTTCCCACAGCTCTATGTTCCCGCAGCCCTATGTTCCCGCAGCCCTATGGTCCCGCAGCCCCATGTTCCCACAGCCCCATGTTCCCGCAGCCCCATGTTCCCACAGCCCCATGTTCCCGCAGCTCTATGTTCCCACAGCCCCATGTTCCCGCAGCCCTATGGTCCCGCAGCCCCATGTTCCCGCAGCCCCATGTTCCCACAGCCCAATATGTTATATATATATCGGAATATCAGATTTTTAAATCACCAAATATTTGTATCAATCTTCCTCCTCTTCCTCCTCCTCCTCTTCTTCCTCCTCCTCCTCCTCTTCCTCTCTGCAGCAGTTGGAGATGGTGGAGCCCAGCGGTTGGATCCACATCTCTCTGATGAATCAGGTGATTAACGTTTTGTTGAGGTGGGTCCGTCCCGTGAGTCCGCTGTTTGTTTCTGTAGTTTTTCCGTACGGTTCTTTAACCTCCGTGTCGTCGTCCCGTCCAGCTGCAACTTTTAGTTTTTCTGGGTCAACATTTAAAACTAAAAGTGGTCGACACTTTTTCTCACTTTTCCCGACGTTTTTGTCTGTTTTTTTATTTATTTATTGTTTTGACGTTTTTGTTCTTTTTTCCCCAACTTTTTTAAAATCTTTTTTTTTTTTGGACATTTTGTCCGTGTTCTTCGTTCGTTTAGTTTTTTCAAAATGTTATAAAATTGAATAAAACACCCAAATTCAATGAAAGTAGTGAACTGATCATTTATTTTACGGAACCATCCACGTTATTTGTTTATTTTTTTGAAAATGTGGTCGCTCTAACACACACACACACACACACACACAGTGACTAAAGTGTCTGTGTGTTGTTGTTGTTGTTGTTGTTGTTGTCGTCGTGTTAGCGGACCAACGAGCCAATCAGCACCTTCATGATCCAGATCGCGGTGCTGGCCAACCACCAGAACGGCCGGGACACGCACATGCGGCAGATCAAAGTCTACACGCCCGTGGAGGAGAGCTCCATCGGGAAGTTCCCACGATGCACCACGGTCGACTTCATGATGTACCGCACCATCAGGTGATCTGGACCGCAGCGCGGCGTCCTGCGGGCTCCGGGAACGCTCGCCACTAAAACGCTAACACACGGACTACGGAGAAGGAGCTCAGACAACCTCACCCTAAAAACACCCAAACGGTCCCTTTTTAAGGGGGTTCAAAATAAAGTATTGTTTGTTTTAAATAAAGTTGCCAATATTGAATATAACCACATTTAAAGACGTTAAAGCGGGACGGCGTACGTTAATATGTTGTGACGGTTGTTGTGAGTTCAACTCTGGCAGCTTTTCGGGGTCTATGTCTGACTTTAGGAGTTCATTGAGAAGCCAGACCGGCTGCAGGCCGCCGCAGTGTGACTCTGTTATTGACCTACTTCTTCTCACTTTTCTGAAGTTTTTGTCACTTTGGTCGACATTTTTTCACTTTTTATTTTTCCAACATTTCTGTCGCTGTTTTCTGATTGTTTGTGAACGTTGAATTAAACATGTTTCTGAGCAACATGGCTGCCACAGTGTGACTCTGTTAATGAATGAAACCAAAAAACGGTTTAAAGAGCTACGTGAGATGTTCCAAGAAAACAAGAAAAATCAGATTGTGAGCAGATGAAGTTGAGAAGAGAACAAAGCGTCCGAGCAGCAGAGGGAGCCAAACACACATCTGGAGAGTACAGGAGGAAGTACTATCTCTAGTACTTAATCCTTCTACGGTATGCTGTAACTCATTGGCCTTCACATCACTACGTATGAGGTGTTCAGGTACTCATCACGTCATTAATGTAGGTGCTATGAAAACTTAATGGTGACCTGTGTGTGTGTGTGTCTCTGTTAGTGAGTGTGTGTGTTAGAGTGTGTGTGTGTGTCTCTGTTAGTGTGAGTGTGTGTGTGTGTGTGTGTCAGTGTGAGTGTGTGTTAGAGTGAGTGTGTGTTAGTGAGTGTGTGTGTGTGTTAGAGTGTGTGTGTGTCTCTGTTAGTGTGAGTGTGTGTGTGTGTGTGTGTGTGTCTCTGTTAGTGTGTGTGTGTGTGTGTGTGTGTGTGTGTCTCTGTTAGAGTGTCTGTGTGTGTCTCTGTTAGAGTGTGTGTGTGTGTGTGTCTCTGTTAGAGTGTGTGTGTGTGTGTGTGTGTGTGTGTGTGTGTGTGTGTGTGTGTGTGTGTGTGTGTGTGTGTCTCTGTTAGAGTGTGTGTGTGTGTGTGTCTCTGTTAGTGAGTGTGTGTGTTAGAGTGTGTGTGTGTGTCTCTGTTAGTGTGAGTGTGTGTGTGTGTGTGTTAGAGTGTGTGTGTGTCTCTGTTAGTGTGTGTGTGTGTGTGTGTGTGTCTCTGTTAGTGTGTGTGTGTGTGTGTGTGTGTGTGTGTTAGAGTGTGTGTGTTAGAGTGTGTGTGTGCTGTCTCTGTTAGAGTGTGTGTGTGTCTCTGTTAGTGTGTGTGTGTGTGTGTGTGTGTGTCTCTGTTAGAGTGTCTGTGTGTGTCTCTGTTAGAGTGTGTGTGTGTGTGTGTCTCTGTTAGAGTGTGTGTGTGTGTGTGTCTCTGTTAGAGTGTGTGTGTGTGTGTGTCTCTGTTAGTGTGTGTGTGTGTGTCTCGGTTAGAGTGTGTGTGTGTGTGGGAGTTTACAGTTTCTTTTTTACTTGCGTAGAGTATTTTAACAGTATTTGTACTTTTACTGCAGTAAAGGATCTGAATACTTCCTCCACCTCTGTCAGAAATAAAATGAATCCTTCTCTCTGTTTTCAGCTCTGAACCTCTCTGCTCCTTTGCAGGTTTTTGTCTGAAAATAAATAAATAATCTTGACGTGAAGTCACACTGCCCTCCGGCTTGGTTGCCATGGCAACCTCCCCATCAGTTTCTGGGCCAAACAGCACGAAAACACACACACACACACACACACAAAATGTTCTTACGGTCTCAATGCTTGGGTTAACATGTTGGGACCCTCGTTATGCTACCGTTGAAGTGTGGTGATACTTTGAGCCTTTTTAGTCGTATAAATAGTGATTTGTTTTTACGTTCCCTGTGCCCCGAATACTAGCGTTGTAAGCTAATCAGCGGTCCGCGCTAGCGTCTTTCAAGCTACAAACTCATTTGATTAGCATGAAAACACGTCCCAGAGAGCGACAGACACACATCTGTTATTAACCCCTAGGTTAGTTTTGCGCCGGAATTGTCCTTTAAGTGAGGTCACTGCAGTCAGGAGCGGAGAAACAAGCTACAGTGTTGGTCTGTCTGACAATATTATGGAAAGGATTTCTAAAGAGATAGACCAAAGACAAAAACATCCCAAAAAAAGGTTGAAAAAAAGAGACAAAAACATTTAAAAAAAAAAAGTGAAATAATAATAATAATTGAAAAGGCAACAAAAATGTTGAAACAATTGTCCAGAAAAAATGGAGAAAAACAGAAAAAAAGAGACAAAAACGCTGAAAGGAGCGTCAAAAAACTTCGGAAAAACATCCGAAAAAAACGGCAAAAAAAGTGACATTTGAATGTGAACGGTGAACGGTGTAAACACTGAACGGTGTAAACACTGAACGGTGTAAACACTGAATGGTGTAAACACTGAACGGTGTAAACTCTGAACGGTGAACGGTGTAAACTCTGAACGGTGTAAACACTGAACGGTGTAAACTCTGAACGGTGTAAACACTGAATGGTGTAAACTCTGAACGGTGAACGGTGTAAACTCTGAACGGTGTAAACTCTGAACGGTGTAAACACTGAACGGTGTAAACACTGAACGGTGTAAACACTGAACGGTATAAACTCTGAACGGTGTAAACTCTGAACGGTGTAAACACTGAACGGTGTAAACTCTGAACGGTGAACGGTGTAAACTCTGAACGGTGTAAACACTGAACGGTGTAAACACTGAACGGTGTAAACACTGAACGGTGTAAACACTGAACGGTGAACGGTGTAAACACTGAGCGCTGAAAACACTGAGCGGTATAAACTCTGAGCGGTGTAAACACTGAACGGTGTAAACACTGAGCGGTGTAAACACTGAGCGGTGAGCGGTGTAAACACTGAGCGGTGTAAACACTGAACGGTATAAACTCTGAGCGGTGTAAACACTGAGCGGTGAGCGGTGTAAACACTGAGCGGTGTAAACACTGAGCGGTGAGCGGTGTAAACACTGAGCGCTGAAAACACTGAGCGGTATAAACTCTGAACGGTGTAAACACTGAGCGGTGTAAACACTGAGCGGTATAAACTCTGAACGGTATAAACTCTGAACGGTGAACGGTATAAACTCTGAACGGTGAAAACTCTGAACGGTGTAAACACTGAACGGTGTAAACACTGAACGGTGTAAACTCTGAACGGTGTAAACATTGAACGGTGAACGGTGTAAACACTGAACGGTGTAAACACTGAACGGTGTAAACACTGAACGGTGTAAACACTGAACGGTGTAAACACTGAACGGTGAACAGTGTAAACTCTGAACGGTGTAAACACTGAACGGTGTAAACACTGAACGGTGTAAACTCTGAACGGTGTAAACACTGAACGGTGTAAACACTGAACGGTGTAAACACTGAACGGTGAACGGTGTAAACACTGAACGGTGTAAACACTGAACGGTGTAAACACTGAACGGTGTAAACTCTGAACGGTGTAAACACTGAACGGTGTAAACTCTGAACGGTGTAAACACTGAACGGTGTAAACACTGAACGGTGTAAACTCTGAACGGTGTAAACTCTGAACGGTGAACGGTGTAAACACTGAACGGTGAACGGTGTAAACACTGAACGGTATAAACTCTGAACGGTGTAAACTCTGAACGGTGTAAACTCTGAACGGTGTAAACACTGAACGGTGAACGGTGTAAACACTGAACGGTATAAACACTGAACGGTGTAAACTCTGAACGGTGTAAACTCTGAACGGTGAACGGTGTAAACACTGAACAGTATAAACTCTGAACGGTGTAAACTCTGAACGGTGAACGGTGTAAACACTGAACGGTATAAACTCTGAACGGTGTAAACTCTGAACGGTGAACGGTGTAAACACTGAACGGTGTAAACTCTGAACGGTGAACGGTGTAAACTCTGAACGGTGTAAACACTGAACGGTGTAAACTCTGAACGGTGTAAACTCTGAACGGTGAACGGTGTAAACACTGAACGGTGTAAACTCTGAACGGTGTAAACTCTGAACGGTGAACGGTGTAAACACTGAACGGTGTAAACACTGAACGGTATAAACTCTGAACGGTGTAAACACTGAACGGTGTAAACACTGAACGGTATAAACTCTGAGCGGTGAGCGGTGTAAACACTGAGCGGTGTAAACACTGAGCGGTGAACGGTGTAAACTCTGAGCGGTGTAAACTCTGAGCGGTGAGCGGTGTAAACACTGAGCGGTATAAACTCTGAGCGGTGAGCGGTGTAAACACTGAGCGGTGAGCGGTGTAAACTCTGAACGGTGTAAACTCTGAACGGTGTAAACTCTGAACGGTGTAAACACTGAACGGTGTAAACTCTGAACGGTGAAAACTCTGAAATATCTGTTGAATCCGAAGAGTTTTCCTGCTTCTAGCTGATTGCTTCCATTCATAAAAACAGATGAAAAAACAGCAAATGAAATGAAAATGCTTCAGACGGAGAATGAACACGTCCAATGACTCAGCGGTTTTATAAAACTCATCTTTATTAATCCGTTCTTCCTCCATCGTCTCCTCTTAACCTCTTCTTATAAAAACCAGATCATATTTACAACCTTTCTTTTTATTTTTACAGTATTTACAATATTTTACAGTATGGCACCAGCAGAGCCTCACACCCGCACAAAAACGTCAACCCCCCCCCCCCACTCCGCCTGAAATACCATCTGTTGCCGGGGAAACACCACCCGAATCTCTGCAGGGGTTGCCTGGCAACGGCAGCTTGTATATATCGGATTCATATATCCGGTACGAGGAGTCGTTTTCAAGTCATTTATATATATTTTCCAACATTTTTCATAAGCTGAGGAGAAACATGACCAGTGCTTTTTGGGATTTAGGTTTAAAAAAAACAAGATTTAAACGGGTGTACGGAAGCACGGAAAGGTCAAAATTATTACATTTTAATATTCATGTTGTGATATGTAAACAAAAATAATATCGTGAAATATAACCCTAACAAATTATGTATGTATATTTTGAAATTGCAAAATGTTTAAATTACCGTTTACCGGAAATTTAAGAAATCACAGAAATCCAGATGGTTTTCAAAGTGAAACGTCATGATTAAATACAATTAAAGTGGTCAGTTGTGTGTAAGATTTAATGGCCTTTCTTTTGGTTTGTTTTCTCCTAAATTAAGAGTTAAATTTGAGCAGAAATCAGTTACAAAAAACTGAGTTAACGAGTAAAAATAAAAGCAGGTTTAAGAGTGAAGCTGGTTTAATAAACCTGTTTTTTCTGATTTTAATTTACATTTGCAGGTATATAAAAAGTCTTTAATCTATAAAGCAGGTCGGCAGCAACTTAGTGTTATTTTACATTTCGATGACGGAGTGAAACTAGTGAGTTTGAGTGATTCAGTGTTTCAGCAAAGCTACAGATCTGAGAACATCATTTATTGGTGGAAATATGGAAGCCCATTAATGCCAGTAAAAGAAAAAAATACGATGAAAATGTAGAATCCTGTAAGTCTTTATAACGAGAAACCTTAAAATAGTTTCTCCAAATAGTGACTTAGCTTCTCCAAATAATGAGAAACTTAAGATAAAAGTAATTTTTTGGAGATTTCTCATCTCTTTTCTATTACGTTGGCGAAAATGGGCTTCCATACAGAAACAGCACACCATGTGTTACTAACAATAATTACTTCTGGCAGGAATACAAATGCTGAGGATTTGCATTATGAGCCAAACTGCGCCATAAATATTTTTTTTATAGAGGTGACGAGCAGCTTTGCGTGATTATAACAATGTTTTTTATTTATATTCTATAAACAGGCGGCTTGAATCAAAGCGAGTATTTGTTCAGCAGATGTGAGGCTCTGGTTGTGGCTGGACTGAACTGGTTGGTTTCCAGTTCAGTCCTCTTCTACAGTTTCACCAGTTGAGATTACGGCCGGCGTTTCCTGCGCCATAAACGTATGTTACAGTCCTGCGGGGCCGTAACACATGAAGGCCGTTTAGCCGTAACGGAGACGGGCAACTTCACTGGCCACTATGGTAAAAAAAGGTCTAATGTGACAACATGAAAACAATACTGATTCACAGCAACGCTGCCCGTCTACGCTGACGCAAAAGCTTTTCTCTCCGGTCTTCCAGATTTGGTACATTTTTAGTTTAAACGGCGTTGAGTTTCTCGTTGGTTCAGCAGCTATAAAAAGTCCCTCCGTCCATCTTAAAAAATCCATCGTTTTCTCTTTAAATTCTTCTCCGAGACTTAACGTATGTGTCCGTGTGTCCGACAAACATTCAACAGTTGTCGTAGAAGCCATTTACGTACATCCACGTTTCTGTCCGTCAAAAACATTCATTTGTCACACCCCCGGATTTGGACGCCATTTCATGTTTTCTTGTTGTATCTCAGCCTCGGATCAATCCAACGTTTGGTATCCAGGTTGTGGAGCGCGTTTTGTCCGTCCAGGTGTCCTCATAATGTCTGTCAGCCAATCAGGACACACTGTTGGGACATTCATACCTGTCTGTCTGTCTCTCTGTCTGTCTCGCTGTCTGTCCGTCTTTCTCTCTGTCCGTCCGTCCGTCCGTCTTTCTCTCTGTCCGTCCGTCCGTCTTTCTCTCTGTCCGTCCGTCCGTCCGTCTTTCTTTCTCTCTGTCCGTCCGTCCGTCTTTCTCTCTGTCCGTCCGTCCGTCTTTCTCTCTGTCCGTCCGTCCGTCTTTCTCTCTGTCCGTCCGTCTTTCTCTCTGTCCGTCCGTCCGTCTTTCTCTCTGTCCGTCCGTCCGTCTTTCTCTCTGTCCGTCCGTCCGTCTTTCTCTCTGTCCGTCCGTCCGTCTGTCTGTCCGTCTTTCTCTCTGTCCGTCCGTCTCTCTCTCTGTCTGTCTGTGGAACTGGATCGACCCATGACTTTTGGTAAAAAAATAAACGTATTTTCATGGCGTCGTCGTCTTCCTTCCTCAGTCCGTCTCCTTCTTCCCGTCGTCCAGGTCGAAGTCCAGCACCAGCAGTTTGGTTTCCTCCGTCCCGTTCCTGCTGCCAGCAGCGCACACCAGCCGAGTGTCGGACGCTCGGATTCGCCACACGACGCCACCTGTCGAGAACAGAAAGACGTGCGATTGGTTAAAGGAGACCTATTACGATGCCAAAACTATAATGTTACTAGAGCCCGACCGATAACGGGATTTTTAAGGCCGATATCGATACAAATATTTGATGATTTAAAAATCCGATATTCCGATATATATTTAAAAAGAAAATACAGAAACGCGTAACAAAACATCAACAGATTTCCCTAACATGAGTTATCTGTAGTTATTTAGGAGTCCTCACTAAAATGACTTACTCTTAAAGAGACAGGCGCTCCAACAGAGGGGGAAACGGCCATGGGCAGTATGAGAAAAATACAGTACAGGGTTTTCTCTGACAGTACAAGGTTTGGGTGCAGCAACTAAGCCAAATTAATGTCACTAAAAGACTTTTCTCAGATCTAAATGGTTGTAGTTTGGACTTCTTTAGCTTCAAGTTTAGTCTTGAAGCTCTTTTATTGTAATTTATTTATTATCTGCTGCAGCTTTTCCAACATTTTAGACAGATATGGTGATAATAACGGTCAAAATGATGTGGAAAAAAACTGAAAACTGTTCAGATGCACCAATCAGGGACGGGGGGTCTAACTGCGTGTCAAACACTGCTCATGCACACGCATTCATTCTCCGTTGTGGGGGGAGGGGCTTAGGAGACCGTTTTGGGCTTTAGCAGAAAGGGGGGGAGGATCTTCACAATCCTACCTACAGCACCTTTAAAGCATGTAAACATGTTCGAGTAGAAACACAAAATACAAGCATGAACCTGAAAACGGTATATAATACAGGGGTCATATGCATTTTAACCAATACTTTTCCATGACTTTTCGGGTCTTTTTATGTTTCCAAAACCTTCCAGGACTGGAATTTGCATTTTTCAAATTCCAAAACCTTTCCAGGTTTTTTCCAAACGTATGAACCTGATAATAAGTGTCCTTTAAGACAACGGTAACAGGCGGGCGGTGGTCCTGACCTGATCCCCGGCTCTGCAGCGCCACCACGTCTCGCAGCCAGGCTCCCGTCCTCAGGTCCCACAGTTTGACCGTCCCGTCGTCGGAGCTGGACAGAACCAGACCTCGGCAGAACTGCAGGCACGTCACGGCCGACTGGTGCTTGTTGGGCCCTGAAGGAAATGCATCGTCACACGGTGATCCCCGACCTCCTCACACAGATGTTCTACAAATCCTCACTCAGGCTACATTTACATCGCTACGTTTTGGTTTGAAAACTAATATATTTTGCTACATTTCCCCCTCTCATTCCCCCTGCTCTGGCGTTTCCCCCTCTCATTCCCCCTGCTCTGGTGTTTCCCCCTCTCATTCCCCCTGCTCTGGTGTTCCCCCTCTCATTCCCCCTGCTCTGGCGTTCCCCCTCTCATTCCCCCTGCTCTGGCGTCTCCCCCTCTCATTCCCCCCTGCTCTGGCGTTTCCCCTCTCATTCCCCCTGCGCTGGTGTTTCCCTCCCTCATTCCCCCTGCTCTGGTGTTTCCCCCTCTCATTCCCCCCTGCTCTGGTGTTTCCCCCTCTCATTCTCCTGCTCTGGCGTTTCCCCCCTCACCCTCTCATTCCCCCTGCTCTGGCGTTTCCCCTCTCATTCCCTGCTCTGGTGTTTCCCCCTCTCATTCCCCCTGCTCTGGTGTTTCCCCCTCTCATTCCCCCCTGCTCTGGCGTTTCCCCTCTCACCCTCTCATTCCCCCTGCTCTGGCGTTTCCCCCTCTCATTCCCCCTGCTCTGGCGTTTCCCTCTCATTCCCTGCTCTGGCGTTTCCCCTCTCATTCCCCCCCTGCTCTGGTGTTTCCCCCCTCTCATTCCCCCTGCTCTGGCGTTTCCCCCTCTCATTCCCCCCTGCTCTGGCGTTTCCCTCTCTCATTCCCCCTGCTCTGGTGTTTCCCTCTCATTCCCCCCTGCTCTGGCGCTTCCCCTCTCATTCCCCCTGCTCTGGCGTTTCCCCCTCTCATTCCCCCTGCTCGGCCGTCTTTCTCTCTCTCCCTCTCTCACCTTGCAGTGTGTGGAGACACTGTCCCGTGCGGACGTCCCACACTCGGACAGTGGAGTCGGCGTTCCCGGACACCAGGATGTTGTCTCGCAGCTCCATGCCGCTGGTCAGTGATTGGTGGCCCGTCAGCGTGTGCACACACCCACCTGGACAGGACAGGTTAGAGGTTAGCTGGTTTCACTTTGAATAAACAGGGATTATTTTTAACAGATTCAGGCCGATTTAAAGCCACAGTGTGCCGTGAAGCATCATTTCCAGAGATAACAAAACAAGGTATTGCCATTCTTCTTTTCCATAAAAACATAATGGTATAATGACTTAGGGAGAACACACTTAAAAAACAAACAAAAAGATAATATAATTAATTAAAAAAATAAATAAAAATAACAAAAAATGCCCCAATGTTTTTTCATTTCATAAAAACAAAAAACAAAAATTTGTTTGTCTTTATTATTATAAAAAATAAGTAAACCAAAAATAATAAAATAAATGTTTTTAATTATATAAAAATAAATTATAAAAATTAATTCATACTAATTAAAATAGAAAAATTTAAAACACTAATTTCTTTGTGCTTATAATATTGTTTTAAATGATTCTGATGACACCAGCTTTGCCGTCATCTGGTTCAGATTTAGTTGTAAATGTAATCAGTGTCTCTACCTGTCTCTGCATCCCAGACTCTGATCGAAGTGTCCAACGAGCCGCTCACCACGAACACACCGTCAAACTGCAAGGAGAGAAGATAACATGAATGAATGAACACACACACACACAACCTGACACACACACACACACACACACACACACAACCTGGCCCCTACATTACCCACAACTCTAGTGTGTTATGCTAGTAGCAGCTAATGTTTTCTGCAGCCTGGATCAGAGATGAGCAGCGAGCTACAAAAAGGTCTCACGTCCACATTATTTATTTATTTATTTTTAACCTTTTTTTAACTTGTAGTCTTCAACAGACGCTGACTCAAGTGACATCACTCGAGGACATTTATCAGACTTACTAGGACACTTAAAGCCGTTTCATGCTTCTTGCGTTCAGCGAGGGGCTGACTGTGTGCAGAGGTTGTGCGGAGAGTGAGTGCTCCTCCACGGTTCTGTAACAACGCGGAGGTGGTTGCATGGACCGTGTGGCAATGGTTGGCTGCCGGAGAGAAGAAGTGTGTTCTTCAGGCGATTCGCGGTGACCAGCGTTTCCCCACACACAGACTAATTTGTGGCGGTGCGCCATAAAATCAACATACTGCCGCCACAATTTATTTATTTTTAAAAAACACTATTTAAAACACGCAGCGTATTCGTTGAGCTGCATTTCCTTTCCCTGCTCTCCTCCATCTCTCTCCTCCTCTCCTCTCACGCATCACACACACACACACACACAGACAGACAGACAGACACACACACATCTCACACACACACACACACACAGACAGACAGACAGACACACACACATCCACACACACACACACACACAGACAGACAGACAGACACACACACACACACAGACAGACAGACAGACAGACAGACAGACAGACAGACACACAGACAGACACACACACACCCACCCTCCCCTCGTGCACACAGCATCTGTCTCCATCAAAACCAGAGAAAGACGGCTGGCAAAGTTCATGAAAGGTTGGTATCTATCTCGTGAACACCTTTACACAATCACACATTAATAATCCTCTAAAAAGTATTTTACGTTCTGAATACAACGTTGCCAGTGTGTTAATGCTGGAGTCCCGACCCGACTCTTAGCAAACAAGCGATTGCGCCCGCTTTAGAAAGTTAACTAGTCACAAGTTTACGGTAAAATGCAGTTGGGTCGTCGAGGTCAAAACACTATATGTAGCAGCAGTGAATCAAATGAACTTATTATAAATAACGTTATGTCATTTTTTTGGCCCCGACCACAGCGCCCCGACCACAGCGCGCTGAACGCAGAAGCATGAAACAGCTTTTTAGGCTTTACACTACTTTATAGTCGTGTGTGCGTACCTGCAGCGAGTACACTCTGTTGGTGTGTCCCTGCAGCGTGTGCAGACACACCTCCGTCTCGGGGTCCCACACCTTCACCATGTAGTCATAGCCGCCCGACACCACGCGGCGGCCGTCGTACTGAACGCAGCGCACCGCCGCCACGTGGCCCGTCAGCACGTGCTCGCAGCGGCCCGTCGACACGTCCCACACACGCAACGTCGTGTCCCGAGAGCCTGACACCACCCTGAGACGAGAGAGAGAGACAGAGAGGGGTATGACATCACTGCAGCTTCAGCCAATCATCTTATTAGCATGAGAAGGAAGTGTGTTTCTGTCTCCTAAATTAGTGTTCATGCTGCACTGACCCAGTTGCTTCATGTTGCGCAGACAGAGTGCGTGTATACTGTAAATCTAGAGCGTGTGTATATGTGCCAGCTTTGAATGTGTGCATGTAAGTTTTTTTCTGGCTGTCATGGTAATGAATGCGGCAAAATGTAAAGCCCAGTTCAGACCAAAGATTTCCAACGAGATGAAATGGTTTTTAGAACGCTGCAGGGAAAAGTTGCAGCGGTCTGAGCCCGCCCGCCTCCGCTCGACTGGAAACCAGCTGATGGCGTCACCGACTCGTCTCGGTGTGAACTGGCAGGCAGAACGTTGCAGACCTTGTGTTAGAAAACTATGATACTCTTCACTTTTCTGTTAGCATTTTTGCATGGTAGAAAGCCAAAATATTGCTGGCACTCTCACGAGATAATCATGGGAGCCACTGACTAACCTTGTGAAAACCACTGAGGAGGAGGAGCCCTGCCTGACCAGAAATAAGAGACAACATCGCCTTTTGTATTATGACTGTATTGTACTCATAGAAACAATACAGCTGCTGTTGAAGGCTATCGTTAGTCATTTTTCTGTACTTGCTGGGTGCTGTAAAATTGACTCTGCTTGCAAGCAAGTAAAAAACGAACCTCGAGAAGACCTTCAGTGCTCCCGTCTATTCTTTGATAAATAATTATTATTTTTAATTATTATTTAATTATACCTCGCACGTTTCAACATGTCTCGTTGCGAATCTTTGGTCTGAACTGGTATTAGATACTGTATTAGCATGAGAGGAAAGTGTGTTTCTGTGTCATTGTGTAAATGAGTGTGTGTACATTCTGTGCTGACCCAGTTGCTTCGTGCAGGGCAGGCAATGTGTGTGCGTGTGTGTGTGTGTGAGTGGGTGTGTGTGAGTGTGTGAGTGAGAGTGTGTGTGTGTGTGTGTGCGCGTGTGTGCGTGTGTGCATGTGAGTGAGTGTGTGAGTGTGTGTGAGCGAGTGAGAGTGTGTGTGTGCGTGCGTGAGAGTGTGAGTGAGTGAGTGTGTGAGTGAGTGAGTGAGTGAGTGAGTGAGTGAATGAGTGTGTGTGCGTGCTTGAGAGTGTGAGTGAGTGAGTGTGTGTGCGTGAGCGCGCGAGTGAGTGAGTGAATGAGTGTGTGTGCGTGTGTGTGTGTGAGTGAGTGTGAGTGAGTGTGTGTGTGCATGTGTGTGTGTGTGTGTGTGTGTGTGAGTGAGTGAGTGTGAGTGAGTGAGTGTGTGTGCGTGCGTGAGAGTGTGTGAGTGCGTGAGTGAGTGAATGAGTGTGTGTGCGTGCTTGAGAGTGAGTGTGAGTGAGTGAGAGTGTGTGTGTGCGTGCGTGAGAGTGTGAGTGAGTGAGTGAGTGTGTGTGAGTGAGAGTGTGTGAGTGTGTGTGAGTGAGTGTGTCGAGTGTGTGTGTGTGTGAGTGAGTGAGTGAGTGAGTGAGTGTGAGTGAGAGTGAGTGAGTGAGTGTATGTGTGTGAGTGAGAGTGTGAGTGAGTGAGTGAGTGAGTGAGTGTGTGCGTGCGTGAGTGAGTGAGAGTGAGTGTGTCGAGTGTGTGAGTGTGTGAGTGAGTGTGTGAGTGAGTGTGAGTGAGTGAGTGTGTGTGTGTGCGTGCGTAAGAGTGTGAGTGAGTGAGTGTGTGTGTGTGCGTGCGTGAGAGTGTGAGTGAGTGAGTGAGTGTGTGTGTGCGTGCGTGAGAGTGTGAGTGAGTGAGTGAATGAGTGTGTGTGCGTGCGTGAGAGAGAGTGAGTGTGTCGAGTGTGTGAGTGAGTGAGTGCGTGCGTAAGTGTGAGTGAGTGTGTGTATGTGTGTGAGTGAGAGTGAGTGAGTGAGTGAGTGAGTGAGTGAGTGAGTGAGTGAGTGTGTGAGTGAGTGTGAGTGAGTGAGTGTATGTGTGTGTGTGTGAGTGTGAGTGAGTGAGTGTGTGTGTGTTTTTTACCTGTTGCCGTGGAGATGCATGCAGCGCACAGTGGACGTGTGTCCGTACAGCGTGTGGACACACTCTCCGCTCTCGGCGTCCCACACGCGCAGCGTGCGGTCAGTGGAGCCGCTGATCACCGTGGCGGCCGCCATCTGACTGCACCACACGCCGCCGCTGTGACCCGTCAGCGTCCGCAGACACTGAGAGACAGAGAAGACTCGTTAACTCGCCACCGACTCCACTGAGAACACAGTAACGGGACGTCTTCTGGAGCAGCTTTGGGCCCTGAGTAGTTACAGCCACATCACCTTCGCTGCACGTCATTCCCACCTCTCTGCCCCCATTTCCAGTCTCTGCCGCTACACTTTTAAATTAAGGTGAAAATTACACGCAAAAAAACCTTAAAGAAATGGTAATACATTCATTTTAAAAATACCCATTTACTGAGAATAATTACACAAATCCCATTAACCAAAAGAATGTATTAAAAATCCAGATTAGGTAACGATGCCAATTAAATTCACCAATTAATTCAATCTGCTTTTAATTAAAGTGGAAATTAAGTTAATGTGTGTGTTTTAATATAATATATAAAAGTGTGTGTTTACTTTCAGAGCTACCGTTGAAGACAGAGGAAAGAGAAAGCAAGAGAGAGAGAGAGAGAAAGACAGAGAGAGAGACAGAGACAGAGACAGAGGGAGAGAGAGAGAGAGGGAGCGAGAGAGAGAGACAGAGGGAGAGAGAGAGAGACAGAGGGAGAGAGAGACAGAGAGAGAGAGACAGAGAGAGAGAGAGAGAGACAGAGGGAGAGAGAGACAGAGAGAGAGAGAGAGAGACAGAGAGAGAGAGAGAGAGAGAGAGAGAGAGAGAGACCGAGGGAGAGAGAGAGAGAGACAGAGGGAGAGGGAGAGAGAGGGAGAGAGAGAGAGACAGAGGGAGAGAGAGAGAGGGAGAGAGAGAGAGACAGAGAGAGAGAGAGAGAGACAGAGGGAGAGAGAGAGACAGACAGAGGGACAGAGAGGGAGAGAGAGAGAGAGAGAGAGACAGAGAGAGAGACAGAGGGAGAGAGAGACAGAGGGAGAGAGAGACAGAGAGAGACAGACAGAGGGAGAGAGAGAGAGAGAGAGAGAGAGAGACAGAAAATACAGTTTCACCTTGAAGGTGTCGTAGCGGTGGCAACAGAGGGAAACTTTTCCTTGGCAACTGTTGCTGAGAGAGGGGAGAACACTGCAGCTCTCTGAAACTCGCCGTTACTGCTGTGATTTCTATCAGCAGCGAGGCGAGTCAAACCCTCATCACGTCTAACTGTCATCATGTCTAACCCTCATCACGTCTAACTGTCATCACGTCTAACCCTCATCACGTCTAACTGTCATCATGTCTAACCCTCATCACGTCCGGCTGATAAAGATAATTTAAAACTCAACTGCCTTTGAGGCGAGAGGAAACACGCCTTGTCATCCCTTTAGGCTATAGATGTGTGGGTGTGTTAGTGTTTTTCTTTCGGCAGGGTGCGCACACGCACACGCACACGCGCACACACACACACACACACACACACACACACACACACACACACACACACACAGGCAGGTCTAGACGGAAGAGAGAGCAGGTGTGCCCGGTTGAAGAATGTTCTACCGAAACCAGGTTGATGTACTGTAAGTATTCAGATCCTTTCCCTTAAAGGGACAGTTTGGATGTTTTTACAGTGTGGTTGGCTGAGCTACTTCTCCGTAGTCCGTGCGTTAGCTACAGTAGATGGCGGTCGGCACGCCAATTGTTTGGAGAAGCAGGCAGGAGTTTTTTTAGACTAAACTAAAAACATCTATTTCAGTTTAAGTGTGTGCTGTATTTAGAATATGTTCAGACAGCCCTTTACGGCGGGGAACTGAAGCCGCCACCAGACTCCTTTGACAAAAACAGACATTTTACCTCGCAGAACACGGGAGTTGCTGCTCTACCGCTGCCTCTGTCTGTTAGTTAGTTTGCTGTTTTGTTAGGTTTCTAAATGTTTAAAAAAAACACCAAAGTCACACAATAACGCAAACCATTTGTACATCTGAAATCTGTTCCAAAAAGTGTAAAGAAGATGTCCGGGTTCCTCTAATAGAAGAAAATTAGCACCAACCTCAAAAGAACACTTTTAGAAGAAAAAGATTCCTCGGTTACAAACACATCACCCGAAATCTCACCATCCCTAATTAAACTATTTCATTTCCTCAGTTAGCTGCCGAACTTTACTTTGAAGTACCTGACGGAGGCAGCGTTAGAGCAGCAACTCCCGCGTTCTGCGAGGTAAAATGTCGTTTTTTTGTCAAAAGGAGTCTGGTGGCTTTGAAGAGAGCAGAGATAACGGCTTCAGTTCCCCGTCGCAGAGAGCTGTCGGACAGCAGAAAGTATCTCATGCAACCACACTTTAAAAAAAGATCTGAACTATCTCTTTAAGTACAGAACTTGAGGGAGACAGGAAGGGCGTGCAACTGCAGAAATACATGACAGAGAGAGACACAAAGAGAGAGAGACAGAGAGACAGAGAGAGAGAGAGGGAGAGGGAGAGAGAGAGAGAGAGACAGAGAGAGAGAGAGAGAGAGAGAGAGGGAGAGAGAGAGAGAGAGAGAGAGAGAGAGAGAGAGAGAGAGAGAGAGAGAGAGAGAGAGAGAGACAGAGAGAGAGACAGAGAGAGAGAGAGGGAGAGAGAGAGACAGAGAGAGAGAGAGAGAGAGAGAGAGAGAGAGACAGAGAGAGAGAGAGAGACTGTAAACTCGTCTCGTCACCTTTAACACACAGAAAGGTTGTGGATTCAAACAGAGCAGCCTCGGGCGGTCAGTGTACACAGACAGTCTCACCGCCACACCCTGACCAACACAACTGGTCCCCCTGCCGCTAATCTCTTCTATTCTACTGCTTTCTCTTATTTTTTCAGCCACATAAGCTTTACAGAATCCTATTAAGTCATGTTGTACATTAAAAGCCTCTGTTATACTCCAATTAATGAAGCAAAGTGACTCTTAAGACCATATTTGTCGCGTGGCGTTAAAAGGAATTTGCGTTAACTCGTTATCATTACCTTAATGTTTATGTATTTCTTTCATATTCTGTGTTGTGAATGTTTCCATTTTAATTTAAGTCTCTTGAATTTTTGCACTGTTTATTTTGGCCTTGACCAACTGCCGCTTTGCTCATTTGAAAGCCATGATGTCTCTCTCTCTCTCATGGGGGGGCCAAATTCTCTGGGTGGGCAAAGCAGAGAAAGGGGAGGTAACCTTTCCCCTTATGATGTCATAAAGGGAAGATTCCAGATCGGCCCATCTGAGCTTTCATTTTCTCAAAGGCAGAGCAGGATACCCAGGGCTCGGTTTACACCTATCACCATTTCTAGCCACTGGGGGACCATAGGCAGGCTGGGGGAACTCATATTAATGTTAAAAAACCTCATAAAGTGAAATGTTCATGCAGCAAAGGGGAGCGAGAGGGGGGAATGACATGCAGCAAAGGGGAGAGAGAGGGGGGGATGACATGCAGCAAAGGGGAGAGAGAGGGGGGATGACATGCAGCAAAGGGGAGCGAGAGGGGGGGGATGACATGCAGCAAAGGGGAGAGAGAGGGGGGATGACATGCAGCAAAGGGGAGAGAGGGGGAGGATGACATGCAGCAAAGGGGGAGAGAGGGGGGATGACATGCAGCAAAGGGAGAGAGGGGGGATGACATGCAGCAAAGGGGAGAGAGGGGGGGGGGATGACATGCAGCAAAGGGGAGAGAGAGGTGGGGATGACATGCAGCAAAGGGGAGAGAGGGGGGGGGGATGACATGCAGCAAAGGGGAGAGAGGGGGGGGATGACATGCAGCAAAGGGGAGAGGGGGGGGGGATGACATGCAGCAAAGGGAGAGAGAGGGGGGATGACATGCAGCAAAGGGGGAGAGAGGGGGGATGACATGCAGCAAAGGGAGAGGGGGGGGATGACATGCAGCAAAGGGGAGAGAGGTGGGGGATGACATGCAGCAAAGGGGAGAGAGAGGGGGGATGACATGCAGCAAAGGGGGAGAGAGGGGGGGGGGATGACATGCAGCAAAGGGGAGAGAGAGGGGGGGGATGACATGCAGCAAAGGGGAGAGAGGGGGGGATGACATGCAGCAAAGGGGAGAGAGAGGGGGATGACATGCAGCAAAGGGGAGAGAGGGGGGGGATGACATGCAGCAAAGGGAGAGAGAGGGGGGATGACATGCAGCAAAGGGGAGAGAGGGGGGGGGGATGACATGCAGCAAAGGGGAGAGAGGGGGGGATGACATGCAGCAAAGGGGAGAGAGGGGGGATGACATGCAGCAAAGGGAGAGAGAGGGGGGGATGACATGCAGCAAAGGGGAGAGAGGGGGGGATGACATGCAGCAAAGGGGAGAGAGAGGGGATGACATGCAGCAAAGGGGAGAGAGGGGGGATGACATGCAGCAAAGGGGAGAGAGAGGGGGGGGATGACATGCAGCAAAGGGGAGAGAGAGGGGGGGGATGACATGCAGCAAAGGGCCGCAGTTTGGAGTCAAACCGCTGCGTCGAGGAGTAAACCTGTGTGTGCGCCTGCTCTACCAACTGAGCTAAACCGGCCACCCTCAACATCTGTTTTACATTATCTAAAAAGATAACTTATCTAGTGGACTGAAAGAGCAATTGATTTCATTATTCTAGCACCAAAGAGTTCAATTCTCATGTGCAGTTTATATAATTTAAGATCGATACTTGGCGTCTGTGTATTGATATCTATGCATTGTATCTGTGCCGTATGGATCCCCCCTCCTGCCCCTAACAGACGTGTGTTTACAGCTTTGGCAGCAGAAAACAATGATCTACATAATCAATCTGTCGGCCTCTGCTGACACCCACCTTGCCGGAGACGGCGGACCAGACTTTGAGCGTGTTGTCGTCGGAGCCGCTGACGATGAGGTCGCCGCTGAACTGCAGACATGTGATAACGTGGTCGTCGTGACCTTTCAACACCTGCGGGGAGAAACAGAGAGACAGGCGGAGTTAAACGGCGCTCCGTCCACGTTTACACATCAAACACTCCAGCGGAGTCAGTGCGGCTGCTCTACCATGGGCTCTCCCGTGTCCCCCTTCCTCCAGTTGTTCTCGATGCGGTGTTGTCTGATGTAGGCCGACTTCCACGGACTGACCGCCACGCCCGGACGCTCACACTTCCTGCGACGCGCCAATGCGTACTCTGACACACCTGGGGAGAGGATGAGAGACAGTTTTGATAATTGATTAGTCATCTGACTTATATTGTTTTTTTTAAAGAATAAAAAGAGTCTTTTCTGGTTTTGTTTCTGGTGCGTTCACACCTAGCTCATTTGGACCGGTTGTTTTGGAAAAAGCGGAACCTTGCACCCCCGGGTTCTGTTCATTTGGGGGTATTTTGCAAACACAGCAGTTGCACTCGGCTGCGGGGGCAAAACAAGCGGGCCGAGCTCGCCTAGAGAGGGCGTCCTCTAGGGGTGGGAATCACCAGAGGCCTCACGATACGTTCTCATCACGATGCTTATGTCACGATACGTTCTCATCACGATGCTTATGTCACGATACGTTCTCGTCACGATACGTTATCGTCACGATACGTTCTCGTCACGATACGTTCTCGTCACGATACGTTCTCGTCACGATACGTTATCGTCACGATACAATATCACGATATGTTCTCATCACGATACTTATGTCACGATACGATCTCGTCACGATATGTTCTTATCACAATAATTATGTCACGATACGATCTCGTCACGATACGTTCTCATCACAATAATTATGTCACGATACGATCTCGTCACGATACGTTCTCATCACAATAATTATGTCACGATATGATCTCATCACGATACGTTCTCATCACGATACTTATGTCACGATACAATATCACAGTACTTATGTCACGATACGTTCTCATCATGATACTTATGTCACGATACAATATCACGATACGATCTCATCACGATACTTATGTCACGATACGTTCTCATGATTGTGAAGATTTACAAAGAATATGCTGAGGGCATTTCCTCTCTAACGGGATGTTTTGGGACTGATTGGTGGGATTGCTGTGGACGAAGTACACACAGATACACTGGTAAGAGCCAATAAGGTTTAACCATGCATCAGCTGATTTAAATAGCTCACGTTACTGTATTGTGTCAACAGTTAACTTCATTTAATATTGTTTGTGGCGTTTTCTTTTGCAGGGGTGCAAATGTTCTTAAACAAGTTCCTTCCCGAGACTACTCAGCAGAGCCACCGTTGCTGCGTCCGGAGCTTAGCGCCGCCCAAGACGATTGTGATTGGTTCACAGAAATGCAAACAACCCAGAGAGTTTTTTTTTCCTCCTATCCCAGAATGCATCTGTGGTGTAGCCAGACCTTTCTCCCACAGCACTGCGGAGAAAGAGCTGTAGTCAGAATGCAAACAACCTTACCAATCAGAAACAACTGCATCTGAAAAGTCCCGTCTATATCTTTGCTGCAATTTGATCTGCAAACACAGCCCTTACCAATCTCTGACAATGTTGGTTTATATCAATAACACAGAGATGACCCCCCCAGTTTCATCAGTATGTAGCTGGCATTCAGCTAATGCAGGTTAGCTGCCTTTATATTCTCACTGAGTGCTAGCTAATGCCAACACTGCTCCCACCGGTGTGACAGAGGGCGCAGCGCTAATACAAATTAGCTTTATTTATGAAGCTGGTGGGCTGCAGTCAACGCTGGCTTCATTAGTATGGCTGTGGCGAGGTGCTAACGCTAGGTAGGCTCATTGGTATGGCTGCTGAGTGCTGGCAGTGAATCTTGGCTGACTGGCAGAACGCCCAGAGGGAGGAGAGCACACACACACACACACACACACACACACACACACACACACACACACACACACACACACTGCACTGAATGAATGAAGGAGTGACTGACTGACTGTATGTGTAGCTGTATTTGCATGTTACAAACTCAGGTTAGGAAGCATTGTACATACAGTAAACTGGCCTTCTGTTTGTACACAACGCACACACAGCACACACAACGCGCACACAGCACACACAACGCGCACACAGCACACACAATGCGCACACAATGTGCACACAGCACATACACACACTGCATTGCGCTGAATGAAGGAATGACTGACTGACTGCGTGTGTAGCTGTATTTGCATGTTACACACTCAGGTTAGGAAGCACTGTACATCCAGTAAACTGGCCTTCTGTTTGTATCCTGCTTTTAATATTCCCCCTGTTGAAAACACACACCTACAGTACCGAGTCCCTGCTCAGGCATTGCATGATAGACTCTCAGTCACGACAGAAAAACACATGCGTTTACCCCCCCGCCCATTTTATACGTTTTGGGAGGCGATTCATCAAGCAAATGTCATAAGTGTGTCATCGTAGAATACAAACTTCATGTCGTTGAACCCATCAAGGACTGAAGCTGCCAAAAATCTAAGATTATTGACTAACTTTTGTATCTATTTCAGTGTATTTCCGAGCTTCGTGACAGACTTAGATGTGTGTATTTGGCGGGAGGTTTAGGCGTCCTTCCTCAAGGAAGTTTTTTTAATTTAAAAAATGCTATCCCCCCCCCCCCATGCATTTTGTGTCTCTTTATGGGATTTTGTCTCTTTTTGCGTCTCTTTGTAGTCCTTTTTTGGACATTTTTGTTTTCTTTGGGGTTGTTTTGAGTCTCTGTGGTCATTTGGCGTCTCTTTGTAGTCGGTTTGTGTCTCTTTTTCACATCGTTTTGGAGCGTTATTATCACCATATCTGTGTCTAAAACGTTGAAAAAAAGCTAGAGCAGATAATAAATAAATAACACTCAACAAGCTTGAAGACAAAACTGAAATTTTTTGCGCGTAACTTGATGAACGTCCATTACATTCAAGCCACTGTCAAATAAGTTGTGGCGCCCGGCGACTTTCGCACGAAGAAACTCCAGTGAAGATAATGACCTCTTCTGAAGAGTCCGTTATGTTTTTTTAATCCTCCGTGTCCTCCTTGGTTAAAAGCAACTGTGTGAATCACAGAAGGCTTGTATCATGTGGACGTACCGACAGTTTTGTTGTCATTACTTAGAATTCCTCATGGGGGCGACAGAAACTACGCACTGTAGCTTTAAAGCTGAAGAAGTCCAACTACAGTCATTAGGTGGGGGGGGGGGGGTATTTTAACCATTTCATTTTTCAGTTGAGTGTTTACCTTCCTCGCGGCACTTCTCCCTCCACAGCAGGTTGTCTTCAGCCAGGATCCTCCAGTACCGGCAGGTCTGAGCGGCCTGCAGCAGGTCTCTTGGAGCCAGGAACGTCAGCACGTACAGCGCTAACTAAACACAGAGTTAAAACACTCAGGGTGTCTACAGGTTTCACTCATTGCTCATTTTCAGGTTCATAATTGTATTTAGAGGTTGTACCAGAATACAGTGTGTTGAGCTCTCTGTTTTAGCTACAGAGTGAGGCATCTCACTTCTGTTCCATCTTTGTTGGGAGTCGCACATGTGCAGTACCTAGGTAAGGACTACTAGCCAGTCAGAAGCAGAGTATGAGGGCGTGCCCTGACAGTAGCTAGGTAAGGACTACTAGCCAGTCAGAAGCAGAGTATGAGGGCGTGCCCTGACAGTAGCTAGGTAAGGACTACTAGCCAGTCAGAAGCAGAGTATGAGGGCGTGCCCTGACAGTACCTAGGTAAGGACTACTAGCCAGTCAGAAGCAGAGTATGAGGGCGTGCCCTGACAGTAGCTAGGTAAGGACTACTAGCCAGTCAGAAGCAGAGTATGAGGGCGTGTCCTGACAGTAACTAGGTAAGGACTACTAGCCATTCAGAAGCAGAGTATGAGGGCGTGCCCTGACAGTAGCTAGGTAAGGACTACTAGCCAGTCAGAAGCAGAGTATGAGGGCGTGTCCTGACAGTAGCTAGGTAAGGACTACTAGCCAGTCAGAAGCAGAGTATGAGGGCGTGCCCTGACAGTAGCTAGGTAAGGACTACTAGCCAGTCAGAAGCAGAGTATGAGGGCGTGCCCTGACAGTACCTAGGTAAGGACTACTAGCCAGTCAGAAGCAGAGTATGAGGGCGTGCCACGCTAGCAGCTAGGCCAGCCATCACAGTTGTAGGAGGGCAGAGATTGTTTTCTTTGCTTGTCATTGGTCAGTGAAGAGAAACTGGTGGAGAGCTCACTAGCGTGCAATGCTGGGAAGCGTATATGGACACGTACTGTAAATGTGATTTCAGTTGGGCTTAAAAAAAAACAACTGAATCGCCCCGACTGTCTCTTTGCTGCGATTGTAAAAGTAACTAAAGCCATCAAGACAAATGTAGTGGAGTAAAAAGTACAAGATTTACTTCTGAGATGTAGAGGAGTACAAGTAGAAAGTAGCAGAACATGGAAAGGCTCAAGTAAAGTACAAATACGTTTAATTTGTACTTAAGGTAAGTGTAAATGTGTGTACCTCTTTGGGCAGCAGGGATATGAAGTCTCTCTGGAACTGCGGCTCGATGACCTGCATCATGTGCTTCACCTGACTCGTCTCACAGCGGTCGATCAACTCGTCCAGAGCCAACAGCCTCTCGGGGCCGCTCCACGTCTGCAGGGGGGGACCGCAAGAACAAGAGTCAGACATTTTTACTCTATTGGAGCGTGTGTGTGTGTGTCTGAGAATGTTTTTCTTTTTCTGTTTAATGTGATTTATCCTGTGTGTGTTTCTGTTTATGTCTGAGTGTTATTTGGTTTGTTTCAAAGAGCTTTTGCGTCTCTGAAATCGTTTAACATTCTTCCCCTGGGCTACAAAAGACAGATTGTCATTTGAGTGAGTGTGTGTGTGTGTGTGTGACTGTGTGTATGACTGTGTGTGTACGTGTATGTTTTTTTTGTTTGCTACAAAAGACAGATTGTCATTTGAGTGTGTGTGAATGTGTGTCTGTGTGTGTGTGTGTGTGTGTGTGTGTGTGTGTGTGTGTGTGTGTACACTTGTATGTTTTTTTAAAATTAGTTACATAAGAACAGCTCGGAGGCAGCACTCTTCTAACGCTCAGTGTTTACGTGCAGCAAGCGGAAGTTATTCACATATATACAAATTCAGTGCATCAAGAAATGCAGGAGTGTGTGTGTGTGTGTGTGTGTGTGTGTGTGTGTGTGTGTGTGTGTATGTCAACACTAATACAAGCGTGGTGAATAATAACATAACAACTGGGTGCAGTTTGTTCCAGCACATCAAGTATAACAAGTATTGGTTATGAAGTACGTCATTTAGTGTTGGATGATTCGTTAAAAATATGTACCGTAATTGACCTCTCATCAAAAAAAATGTTCCAACTTTACCAGCCACTCAATAGATTACTATTTAGGGTTGCACGATATTGACAAAATGTGATATTGCGATATATAAAGAGAACAGGACACCAGTTTTCTTTCTCTTCTCTGATTCGTTCCGTTTAGTTGTCTCTATTTCTTCACTTACACTGTCACTCTGTCCAAATATGGACACACGTCACGTGGTACGCTCCATAAGGTTGGTCACGTAATGGACCCGTGCGCTGACGTGCACTAACACGTGAAAGTAGCACGGTCACTGGCCAATGAAACATGATCATTACAGCGTTTCAAGCTACACAGCCAACGGACGGGACGCAGCGCTCCACAAAATAAACTAAATATTGCATACTTATCGCGACATTTTCGATATAATATTGCAACGTGATATCACGAGAACGATATTGAGTCGATATATCATGCCATGCACCCCTATTACTATTGTTTGTTTTTTTGGGGGCCAGTGAGTGAAGCCATATGCACATTTTCCCAGAGTTTGAGTGGCACCACCGGAGACTTTCCACATCACTTGCTAACTTCAAAACCCATCTGTTCAAAGCTGCTTTTCACCTGTAAACAACGAAGCTATTTCCATTTGTTCCTACGGTGTTTTGCGGCACCTTTTTAATATTAATCTCTAGTTATTGATGTTTTTATACATATCTTGCTTTTGTTTTTACCTTGTAAAGTGCCTTTGAGTACAGTTTAAAGCGCTATATACTATACATTATTATTTATTATTATTATTCATTCAGCTTTTTTTATTATTCTGTTCCCAAATTAATGCGTTGAATAACAGCCAGAAAAGCAGGTTTTTTGCAGAGCATAATGATCACAGTGGCGTTAAGCTTTGAGGTATAAATGTCAAGACGTTTGTGTGAAATGTTTTCATAATTAGCGCAGGAAGGAAGACGTGACGCCTCCGGCCACAGTGACAACTTTTATATTTAGACTTATACACAGACTGCGTGTGCTGACCTGGAATATGTGAAGCCAGTCCTGCAGACCGGAGGGGGGCGGGCCCGAGGTGACGCGCCGCCGCTGAGCAGAGTGCCCGTTGGCCAGCCGCAGGTCGCCGAACGTGGTCGGCGTGGTGGCCTGAACCAGGCTGGCGGGACTGGGGGAGAGAGAGCGACAGGGATGTTAGCATCGGCATTTCCAAGCTAGTGTAAAAAAAATCCAAAAGGAGAAAACGCATAACTCTTACAAAATGCAAAAAGAAAGAAGACAGTAAGAAAGGAGAGAGAGAGAAAGAAGAGAGTAAGAAAGGAGAGAGAGAAACAAGACAGTAAGAAAGGAGAGACAGAAAGACAGAAAGGAGAGAGAGAAAGAAGACAGTAAGAAAGGAGAGACAGAGAGTAAGAAAGCAGAGAGAAAGACAGTAAGAAAGGAGAGAGAGACAGTAAGAAAGGAGAGAGAGAAAGAAGACAGTAAGAAAGGAGAGAGAGACAGTAAGAAAGCAGAGAGAAAGACAGTAAGAAAGGAGAGAGAAAGAAGACAGAAAGGAGAGAGAGAAAGACAGTAAGAAAGGAGAGACAGAAAGACAGAAAGGAGAGACAGAAAGGAGAGAGAAAGAAGACAGTAAGAAAGGAGAGAGAGACAGAAAGAAGACAGTAAGAAAGGAGAGACAGAAAGACAGAAAGAAGA
>NW_027595402.1:490000-505000 GCF_031162955.1 Sander vitreus | reverse complement strand
ATTCTGGGCGTGCTGGTCTTACAGGGAGGTGTGTTCAGGTGCATTCTGGGCGTGCTGGTCTTACAGGGAGGTGTGTTCAGGTGCATTCTGGGCGTGCTTGTCTTACAGGGAGGTGTGTTCAGGTGCATTCTGGGCGTGTTGGTCTTACAGGGAGGTGTGTTCAGGTGCATTCTGGGCGTATTGCTATCTTGAGGCAGTGGGAAGTGATGGCACCATTGACCAACAGAAACCTGGTCTAAAGTCAATAACGCAGCATCTCATTGTTATTTTAACAGAGCATTAGTAAAATGCTCCTAGGCTCGTGCACAGCACGTGCACACTATGCTTGTTACACACACAGGGACGCACAGCAGCACACACACATGCAGAAGATTACAAATAAACCCTTTTGAACCATGCGCCTGCCGCACGGACCCTTTTTTCCGCCGTGAAACTATCAAAAGTGGATTCGTACACGCCCTAAATGCACCAGCGCCAGGCGCTTCACGCCATGCGCTTAGATCGTTAAAATAGGGCCCTTAGTGTTTTGTGAACATTAAAGCCTGTAAACGTGTTCTAGTAGAAACCAAATGGCAGAATATGGGGCCTTTAAGTTACATTTCGAGGTACTTGAGTCAAGTTTTACTTGGGTCCATTTTATTCTACTTTCTCCGTCTACTCCAAGGGCAAATATTGCATTTTTACTCAGCTACATTTATTTGATAAGTTATGTTACTAGTTACTAAGTTATGTTACTAGTTACTAAGTTATGTTACTAGTTACTAAGTTATGTTACTAGTTACTAAGTTATGTTACTAGTTACTTGGCAGATATAGATTATTATAGTTTAATGCTAATCCTTTGTACTAAGTATTTAAAGGGGCAGACGGACTAGAAGCATTATTGAAACGCGCCCAGCAGGAGGTTGTTGCAGGTCGCAGCTTTCTCACAGCTGATTAACCTGAAAGGTCGTCACACTGAAACTCTCACAGGCTCACGCACACACACTCATGCACGCACACACACACACACTCATGCACGCACGCACACACTCACACACACACACACAGAGAGACACACACACACAGACACACGCACGCACACAGAGACACTCACTCACACTCTCACGCACGCACGCACGCACACACACTCTCACACGCACACACACTCATGCACGCACACACACACACATGCACGCACGCACGCACACACACACACACTCACACACGCACACACACTCATGCACGCACACACACAGAGAGAGAGACACACACACACAGAGAGAGAGACACACACACACACACAGAGAGAGAGACACACACACACACAGAGAGGGACACACACAGAGAGAGAGACACACACACACACACACACACACACACACACACACACACACACACACACACACACTGTTTTAGGAGGTAATTTGGGAGGTCAAACGTTCACCCAGAGCCCGGAGACACAAACAAACACACAACCCCTCCCTGCACTTCTCTCACCTGTTCAGCCTCCTCCTCCTCTTTTTGTTTTCTCTGCTATCTATCCTTCCTTCCTTCCTTCCTTTCTTTCCTTCTTAACCTGAAGGCCTGAACACAAAACCCGTAATCCTGTTCTCCTTCCTTTGCTCCTGTGAGCTCTCCTCATTATTTCGCTTTAGGGCTGCTACTAACGATTACTTTCATCGCCAAGGTCAGCCTTTAAGAGCCGTCCACACCAAGAACCAGATCTATAAATATGGAGTTTTAAAAAATCGTTCTAACTCAAGTGGAAGGTGGAGTCCACACCATGACTATAACGACGACGACAGCGGACAACGATATCGTTGAGATCACTTTCAGAGCGATAGAGACACTGACAGCCAATCAGAATCCATCTGAGTTTACAACGTGTTGGAGAGAGACACTGACAGCCAATCAGAATCCATCTGAGTTTACAGCATGGCACGGCGGAGAGAGACACTGACAGCCAATCAGAATCCATCTGAGTTTACAGCATGGCACGGCGGAGACACTGACAGCCAATCAGAATCCATCTGAGTTTACAGCATGGCACGGCGGAGACACTGACAGCCAATCAGAATCCATCTGAGGAGATCAGACTTTTTTTTTTTTGTTCATAAAATGTACCCAAATTCAAAACTATGTAGGATATCACTGCAGACATTCCTGTAACCGTACGTTGAGTTTTAGGACCCTGCTTCGTCTTCTGGTTTTTGATCCCTGCCGCTGTGCTTCTCGTACGTTCGCCTGGGTTTTCTAACGCAGTCTGTGAATAAACTGTTGGGACTTTGACACCTAAAAACGAGCTGTCAGGTATATGTACCGAGACCAATGAGGGAAAGGGAGGTCAGGCGATGGGCCATGAAAAGAAAGCCTTGTTCCATGATTTACAGCCCCCCTCTTCTCTATTTCCCCCCCCCCAACTTTTTTTTTGACAGTACCGAAGAGTTACTGGAACGGGCTGGAAGAGAGTTGGCTGAGTGAGGAAGTGAAGTGGCGTACATGGACGATGATGGGACATATACTGCGGCAGCAGTGGTGTAGGCTACGTGATACGCAGGTATATGCAGTATACCCACTAAGAAAGCTCCGGGATTCCCATATACCCGCTTAAACATGCCCAATGATATGCAACAACATATACTTGTCACAGAACTTTCACTTCAGATATTTGTATTCACAAATACGGGGTCAAGTAACGTGACAGCAAACTAAACTAACGCTGCAGAACATGCAGAGAGAACGCCAGTATCCTCCCTTTCCGCACATTTAAAAAGGAGAATTACGGCCACTTTTTCCGTTAATCTTGATCGCTATAAACACATAGCCACACCACCGCCGCTCCGTGGATTATTATCAGGATGATTATCACAGAAGCCTGTCTGAACACACTCACCGGAGGTGAGTTGTTGCTGTAGCTGCTAGCTAGCAGCTAGCAGCTAACGGCTAGCAGCTAGCAGCTACTGGCAGGACCGAGACAGGGACCAGGGTAGGTGAATTTAAACAATGTCTGAGTTGTCTGAGCATCTCGTTGTCACGTTAGGGCCCTGTTCATGTTGCACAGACATTTTAGTTGCATTTTGTGTCTGTTAAGAGGCACAAAGGCACTCTAAAACTTGCCCCGACAACTGCTGTTTTAGCTCAGGGGACGCTCGTACACGTAGCTGCAGCTGCTCCGTGTTGCTTGCACCGATTGGGATCGGGTTTTTTTAATCGAAAGTACACGCATGGTTATAGCGATCAAGATTAACGTGAAAATTGCCCCAAATTGTCCTTTAAAAAGGCGCTGACACACCAACCCGATTTTCGGCCGTCGGACAGTCTGGCGAGGTCGGTGACTCGAGTCTGTTCGGAGGCGTTCTGAGCCGTCGGCCTTCATTTTGGCCGACCTGACCTGCTGGGTCGGAAGGCGGGCATTTTTTGGGCGACAATACAGATTAGCGCCGCCTGCTGTTATGGAGACGTATTACGTCTCGCGCACGCGCAGAACGTACGCTCAAGTCAGCGTCTCTTCAGTGTGTTCTGAGGCACTTTTTGGACCAACTCGGGGAGGCTGATCAGTCCGACGGCCTCCTCTGCCGACGGTCGGCCGTCGGGTTGGTGTGTCAGAGCCTTAAGCCAAACATAAGTAGCCTATTTTATTTTGTCCTCCTTGCTTTGGGGTCAGCTGTAGTGATCCAGGCTCAGGTCCCGGGTGTGAAAGCCCCCTTACTGCTTTATACTCCATTATATTTTTGATATATTTTTGAATTGTCATCTGTGTTTCCCTTCTCATAGGATACATAAAAGGTATTCCCACCATAAATTGGTGCATACAAGTGTATCTGATTGCAGGAAGTCTTTGACGCTCAAAATAACCCTGGGGGAGGACACCCAGACCCCCCCCCCCCAAAAGGCCCATTCTGAGCCAGGAAAAAAAATGTGGCAACAACTGCAATATAAGACTATGATCTGGGTGCCAGAAGGAGAAATGAAGACCCAACGCTGTATATTATGTATAATTATTATCAGCTGGTGCTGCAGCGCGTGCTTGACGTCGCTGTTTGCAGAATGTAATCGTGTTCAGCAGTGTGGATGCTCACATGGTTAGAGTTATGGTTACAGTTATCGTGCTTGGTGTATATATAGAATAAAATAAGCCTTATATCAGGGGGTTTTCAAACTTTTTGTGTGTGGAGACCACTATTTGTGATCAAGAATCGTCGCGGACCACCTCATAATACACATAATAAAATATGTCTACACACAGTCCTACCTGAATTAATCCGCACCTCTTAACAGGCCTACTAGCACTACAACTATAACTGGTCATCGCATCAGTACAACAGGCTCGTTAAAAGAGTTTACTGCACACAACGGCTGCCACATATTTTATTTATTTATTTACTCAAGCCCCTGAGGGCAAAATCAGGTTCATTTGAACAACAGGCTTTGATTATTAATCTTCAGAGTTTGGACTTGAACGTCACGGCCGAGCGCCACTAGCCTATTTTAGTAATCACACAATAACTTGACAATTCAATATCATATACATATCAATATACATATTATTAATTTGTATGGGAATTCCTTGGTAAAATGAAGGTTAAAAAAACTATTATTTTACATTTTATTGAGCTTTTCCACGGACCACCTGCAGTACCCTCAGGGACCACTAGTGGTCCGCGGACCACAGTTTTGGGAACGACTGCCTTACATGGTACGAAAGGACATGAACCAGACAGTTACAACAGGAAATGTATATAGGAGGCTGTGCAACACTGGCATGTGTTGTGAAAGCGGCCATCTGCCTGGAGACAGAAAATAAAAGACTGGGGAATGATTAGAACGGGGCGCACTTTGGACGAGCTCTCGGTGGACCGAGCCCCGACTTTATGTCTGTTGCTAGGGAAACGTAGTCTCTGTTTTTGTGAACCCACAGCTGTGTTGTAACTCTTATGCCCTGTTTACACGTACATGGTTATTTTGAAACACAGACATTTCCCTTCGTTTCGAAAAACTCCGGCCAGAGTGGAGAGTTTGGAAATCTTAGTTTGCACGTTTGCGTGTGAACTGAGACAAACGGAGGTTTAGGCAGCCGAGGGAGATATCGTGATATCGTTGCTGTTGTTGCTATTTTCGGGATTCCAATTAGCTAACGTGGGCTTGAGCTTCTCGTTACACTACAGGTTTGGCGTGCTCTTGACGGCATATAGACATTAGTTGCTTTTCCACTACATGGTACCTGCTCGACTCGCCTCGACTCTACTCACCTTTTTTGGTTTCCCTGGTACCTGCTAACAGGTACTTTTTTTAGTACCACCTCAGTCGAGGTTCCCAGCGAGCTGAGGCGAGCCGAAAAGGTGACGTGAAAGCGACAGACGGGGGTGTCCTGAACAAACCCGCTATTTTTAAACAGTTTAGCCAGCTGTGTTTATTTTTGCTGCCTCCAGCTTCATTTGAAACTAAATGTGTCTTCTGGCAACAACAACACACCTTCCACGTTCTGTGTGTGTGTCGCGTTAGGTCACGGCAGTTTCCTGCGGCGCCGCTTGTTTTACAGAAAGCTCTGCGTGGAGCCTCCACAGAACTGTAAAACAAGCTCAAGTGGCCTGATGTTTATAGCCGGCATATAATGACCAGCCACGCTGAGGCGGTACTAAAATCTGCAATGGAAAACGGACGCACAGTGTGTCGAGTCGAGGCGAGTAGAGTCGAGGCGAGTCGAGCAGGGTACCATGTAATGGAAAAACGCCAACTGGTTCGTGTAAACGAACACATTTCTGAAAACAGACAGCTGTGCACGATGTTATGTTTGAAAACGGAGAGGTTGAAATGTCCGTTTATGAAAATAGCCGGCCACGTGTAAACGTAGCACTATGCTGGACTCAGTAGACTTGATTGACTGAACATTTCGTCTCTGATTGATCCTTGCGTAAGGTGAACGTGAAGTCCAATAACAGAAGACCCGGGAATTAATTAAGAGGAGTCAGAGTTATCTTAGGGCCTTTTTGGGACGATTCCCACTGCAGTGCTCGGTGTGGACGGCCCTTCACACTCACACGATTTAGTCGACTAACCGATCAGTTGATTTAATTAACAGATCTGTAAAACGGAGTTTCTCCACGAAGAATCGAGCAGAAGCACATTACAATTGTGTGTTTACCAGATGTTGCTCAGACGTTTCTTTAAAGCTACATTGTGTACGAATACTAGCGGTGAAATGGTATATGACAACCAACAGATTACTACTTTCTAGCCCCTCCCATTCCGAGCACGTTTCAACTCCTACGGTGGCCGAACCCAAAATGATCTCTTAGTATCTCCGTCGTTTCCACGCAGCTGTTCTAGCCACTCCAATATTAGCTTTGTCTTGTTGCTTTGCCTGTAGCGTTGTCGTTTTAATTCTCTTTTTCCCAGACTGATCTCACTAAGCGGCGTATGTACGACACGCCAATCCGTATGCCATTTTGGCGTGTTATCAAGACGCATACATAATCGTTTTTTAGGGTGTTTATCAGAGCCGTTTGGCCTCCATTTACCTACATTACGTGTGAATTATTGCCGTAGCGAGTAGTATGAAAGGACGGAAGTCCACAGAGGGAGGTTGGTTGGTTGGTTGGTTGGGGGGGTGGATGGGACTTTCACCCAGGATAGCGGGGATCGCGTCCCGCCTGTGGCCATTTATCAACAGTTTTTTTTGTGTATGTTTACATCCGCTGGATACAGCGTAGACATACACGTGGATAGCTGAAAATGCGAACAGATAACACGCCATTTGGCTTTAGGAAAGCGGCGTGTATGTTTACGCGAAGTCATGATGCCATGTTGCTTTTTCCCTCCCGGCTGGCATTCGTCACGGAGCCACTGAGTCTAGAAGTAGGAAAGGCGGAGGTATGTCCCTCTTTGGCTAATGTATTATAAAGATGGCGGCGCTACATGGCGGCCGTCATTCAAGCGACTCGCTCGTATATTCTGAATGATCCTGAATGGCAGATTCTACGCTTACGAGAATACTTTGATTAGTTGGTGGAAGTAATTACACATGAATGAGACATATTTGTGAAAGAACAAAGGTTTTTTTTTGCTAAGAATCAACTCAAAACATTACATAAGCCTGGATGATGCCCCCCCCCCCCCCCGCGGCTCCATCAGCCTCATCAGCGCCCAGATGACCTTTGACCCCTGGGCCTGTTAATCTGTAAATCTCATATCAGTTTCTACCATAATGCCCCGGGCTCCTTTAATCACTCCTCTTCTCTTTCCATCCTAACTTACCTTAAAACCTTTCCTTCCCTCCTTTACCTCCCTTCTGTCTCTTCTCTGTTTCTAATTTCCTCTCTCCCTCTCTCTCTCTCTCTGTCTCTCTCTCTCTCTCTCTCTCTGTCTCTCTCTCTCTCCGTCTGTCTCTCTCCGTCTCTCTCTCTCTCTCCGTCTCTCTCTCTCTCCCTCCCTCTCTCCCTCTCTCTCTCCCCCCCTCTGTCTCTCTCTCTCCGTGTCTCTCTCTCTCTGTCTCTCTCTCTCTCTCTCTCTCTCTCCCTCTCTCTCTCTCTCTCTCTCTCTCTCTCTCTCTCTCTCTCTCTCTCTCTCTCCCCCTCTCCCTCTCTCTCCCTCTCTCTCTCTCACCCTCTGTCTCTCTCTCTCCGTGTCTCTCTCTCTCTGTCTCTCTCCGTCTCTCTCTCTCTCTGTCTCTCTCTCTCTCTCTCTCTCTCTCTATCTCTCTCTGTCTCTCTCTCTCTCCCTCTGTCTCTCTCTCTCTCCGTGTCTCTCTCTCTCTCTCCCCTTCACCCTCCGTCTCTCTCTCTCCGTCTCTCTCTCCGTCTCTCTCTCCGTCTCTCTCTCCGTGTCTCTCTGTCTCTGTCTCTCCTTCACCCTCTCTCTCTCTCTCTTTACGCCTGTTACTGATTCCTTCCTCTTTCTTTCTCCTCCTCCATATTGTCATAGATCTGTATTTTCTCCCTCTTTCTGCTTCCAAGCTACCAAAGTTTTACCAAAGACTTCTACAACTGTTCAAAGGGGGAACATTATTGAAAACAGCTTGAGAACCAGTGGTTTAGGACTGGAGGACTTGTTGTAGCGTAGGTAAGGTTTATTCAATAAGAAACATTCAATAATAATGTTGAGTATTTATAAAAGTATGAGCATGTTCACGGATCAGAAAAAGCATCTCTTGTTTGTGTTTTTCATTGCTGCCCTTTCGTCTTTTAAAACTCTCTCTCTGGTCTTCTGTGGTATGCGGCCCCGCTGGGTCGCTCCCTCTGATGGCTCTGTAAAACCTGAAACTGGTGTGTGTGTTTGGCATTAAAACAGCTGACTCGTTCCCACACTGGAGGACTCTGCGTGCATGTGTGCGAGTCCTATCGGAGAGAACAATGTGTAAAAGTGTGTGTCCGTGTGTGTGTGTTTTATGCTTGGAGCTAACTACCGTCAGACGGGAAACAGAGGAAACCACTTCAAAGACTGAGAGGCAGATGTGTTCCCTGCTTGTAGTCATGTGTATGTGTGTGTGTATGTATATGTGTGTGTGTGTGTGTGTGTGTGTGTGTGTGCGCGTGTGTATGTATATGTATGTGTGTGTGTGTGTGTGTGTGCATCTGTGTGCGTGTGTATGTCTATGTGTGTGTCTGTGCATGTATGTATGTGTGTGTCTGTGCATGTGTATAGCATAAGCTAGCTGGATTAGCCTGCAAGTGTGTGAAGAATCAATAAAGAGTGAGTGAGAGAGAGTGAGAGAGAGAGAGAGAGAGAGACAGAGAGAGAGAGAGACAGAGAGAGAGAGAGAGAGGATCAGAGGAATGTGTGAAAGATTGATTTTCAGCAGCTGATGTTTCATCTCTCTCTGTGTAAAAACAGAGTGGAGTTCAGCAGAATCTGAGGCTACATCTACACTCATACATCTTTGGTTTGAAAACAAATATCTTTTGCTACATTTGCGCCTCGAGGCCACACTCTTCCAGCGTTTCCGAGCCCCTAAAACAGAGACATTTGGAAAACCTGGTGCCCGCGTTTTGGTTTGACAACTCCGAGGTTGCTTTGTAGTCTAGACGGACACAAACGGGAGACCTTTTTGGAAACGACGACGACGCACGTGAAGAACAGCATGTAAAAGAGTTCTTTTTCCATCCATCCATCCTTCCTTTCTTTCCTGACTCCTAAAACACTGTTAAATCTGGATTTCTCCCGAGAACGATTGCAGCTCAGACACAGCTCCTCATTAAAATATACATGAGCACCAAGTCGCTTACATCCCGCATTCATTATTCACACACACACACACACACACACCACCTGTTGTTTGCTGCATTGCACCGCTGTAAAGCGTCCCACTGTAAACACAGCAGCTTCTGTGTTGACATCATGTCGGCTCGTTAGCTCCATAATAAGCAGTTTCTGAGGACTCGTGGCGTCATTGCTGTCACAACACACTCGGGTTCAAAGTCTTCACGGGTCCACTGTGGTTCTTAATTAGCGTGGCGTGCATTCACACTGACTGCATCGGCCGTCAGACTCCGTTCTGCTCCTGGAGCTAAAACTCTTGTGTGGACGGAGATCGTTTTTGTCTCAAAAAGCCGCTTAAAAAATGAGAACGTAGCAGATGAGATTTAGCCACAAAACCTCCCACACAAACACAGAGAGCAGCTGACCGTTCGCATACGCCGGCCATGTGCATGTGGTTACTGAAAGGTGTGTAGAGGCGCTCTTTCAAACTGACCTTTGTCGATCTGAAATGAAGACAGATTCAGCAGCTGCACGGCCTATTTCTCTCTTAAAATGTTTTCAGAAACACGTTTCGGTGAACTATCTTCGTAAAATATGAGATCGTATTCCGAACGAAGCCGCCATTATGGTCGGCTTTGAAATCCGGGAGCAGCCAGACCCACGTGACGCGTTCGTCAAATCAGCTGCCGGTTTTCATTTTTTGGGCGACAATACAGATTAGCGCCGCCTGCTGTTATGGAGACGTATTACGTCTCGCTCACGCGCAGAACGTACGCTCAAGTCGGCGTCTCTTCAGTGTGTTCTGAGGCACTTTTTGGACCAACTCGGGGAGGCTGATCAGTCCGACGGCCTCCTCTGCCGACGGTCGGCCGTCGGGTTGGTGTGTCAGAGCCTTAAGCCTACCTAACCGATAAAACTAACGGACGAGCGTCCTCGTTTCCAAAAAGGTCTCGGTTTGTGCCCGTCTAGACTACAACGCAACCCCAAAACATCCTCAGCAGTGTTTCCAAATCTATCTGTTTTAAGGGCTCGGAAACGCCGGAGTAGTGCGGATGCGAGGCGTAAACGTAGCGAAAGATATTCATTTTAAACCAAAATGTAGTAGTGTGAATGTAGCCTTAGCCTAGCGGGTGGGTTTGGGGTTTGTTTCTTCCAGCACACGTCAACTGATAAGCAGTGTCGGGACGCAATTACGCAGTAATATAAACGCATTACTAATTACATTTCGGTAATATTATACCCGTTACATTCTCAGTGAAGCGAGTTACAACGCATTTGAATGCGTCATTTAGTGGCATTTGTGTGAGAATTATTTCCTGTCGCTGTGTTCGGTGGTTGAGATGACTGCAGAGACAGATACATTTGCGAGATGGGCATTATTTTCAGGAGTTGTTTACGCTGCGTTGAAGCGAGCTGTCCTGTCACTGTTCCCGTGGTCAGAGCCAGAACCAGAGACGGTACGGACAACATGTGTGTCCCAACAACAGGTGACGGTACGTCAGCACGGACAGCAGTGTGTCCGAGCTGCTGACAGATAGAAACATGTCGGGAATTAACGTTGAGGCTTGCTACACGTAAATATCATCGCATTTTATCAGTCGTGGAAAGTAACAATGCCGTACTTCAATACAACTGTAAGGTACTTTTGAGTATTTTCATTTTCTTCTACTTGCCTATTGTACGTTTTACTTCTCTATTTTTATAGCTTTAGTTACTTTGCATGTTCATATTAATTATACAAAATATTATGAATAATCTCTGATGTATTAAAGTGGATAAAGAGGAGACTTTATTGATCCCGTGGTGGAAATAACGAGCTAGCTGCCAAGTCAAACATCAGCTGTTATTTTGGTGAAAGCAACTCAAAAGTAACGCAAAAGGAGTGTCATAGGAGTGTAATATAACTAATTACTCTCAAATGACAGTAACTAGTAATCTATAAAGTATTACATTTTTTGAAGTAACTTGCCAAACACTGCTGATGAGACACTTTACACGTTTAAGTTTAGTTCTTTGACTAAACTTTTGTGAATTGTCCTGTATTCACAGATTATTTTGTTTTCTTCTGTCGGTTGTCTGGTAAAAAAGATGAATGAAGCCGTAGTAAGGAACATGAGACATCACTTTAACTGCCTGTTGAAGCCTGTAATGTTCAGTCCTGAAGGGGAGGATGAAGACGGGTACTTAAGAGAAAGAAAAACGGAGCGGGGGGGTGTGGGGGGTCGGCGGGGAGCGCGAGAACGAGTGAAGGCTGACGGTTTTACTGGCATTCTTCAAGTGTCGCCTTACAACGCTGTAAAACACTGTCAGGACGGACACAATGAGGAACAGGTGGCCTACTGTCCCGTCTACACACACACGCGCAGGTCTACAGGTCAGTGGAACACCCACCAATGGGGACGCAGCGCTGTACAGTTGCCATAGCGATGATGCAGACGGAGAAGAAGACTGGTCTGAGCTGCTTCCTGTTTCAGTGTCTTTAAAGTGTATTTTATTCAACTCTCCTGTTGTCATCGGGTCAAATTTGACTCGTTTTCTAAAGGTTTCTAGATCAGAAATGTGGGTTTCTTTCAACCAAATTGTCCAAAATAAATAACGTGGATGGCTCCGTACGACGCTCTTCACAAGTAAAATCAATAATCAGTTCACTACTTTCATTGAATTTGGGTGTTTTAGTCAATTTTATAGCATTTGAAAAAATATTGATAAACGAACGTTGAAAAAAGTGACAAAAACGTCGGAAAAAGTGACAAAAACAACGAAAAAAGTGACACAGACGACAAAAAATGACAAACTACGAAAAAAGTGACAAAAACAACAAAAAAAGTGACAAAAACGTCGGAAAAAGTGACAGACGACGAAAAATGACAAAATCTACGAAAAAAGTGACAAAAACAACAAAAAAAAGTGACAAACGTCGGAAAAAGTGACAAAAATGTTGGAAAAAGTGACAAAAACGTCGGAAAAACGTCGGGAAAAGTGACAAAAACGTTGGAAAAAGTGACAAAAACGTCGGAAAAACGTCGGAAAAAGTGACAAAAACGTCGGAAAAAGTGACAAAAACGTCGGAAAAAGTGACAAATCGTCGGAAGAAGTGACAAAACAACAAAAAAAGTGACAAAAACATCGGAAACGTTTATTTCATTTTGACCGAGAAAAACTAAAAGTTGCATAGTGTGCGGGAGGACAACACGAGGGTTAATAAAGACTGAGTGGAAAGAAATAACTTTTTATCCGACGCCAAAAACTACAGAGCCCCTAAAGGGACACGGGGATTTTTTTGTCTCACGGGCCGAGAAAGTAAGTCGTGCTCAAGAAAACCAACACGAGAAGCTGAGAAACGCAACGAAATGTTCCTGATAGTGTCATCAACAGACTTAAAGATGATGAGGTAACTGATTTCATGGTTTGAATGTGAAATGTTAACTTGACGTTAGCAGTTAGATCGGTATAAAGTATCCATGTCTCTTGAGGGGCTCCATAAAAAAAACACACTGGCAGCGGAAACACAACAGGAAGTGGAGCCATTTCATTTCGAAGTCCATCTTATCCGATCTGGCTGCGATCAAGAGCGGAGCGGCCGTGCCGGGCCCGCATGCTGCAGCGATCTGTTTCAGCATCTCCTCTCTTTCTTCCGTGAGCGAATGAGTCAAGCCAGGTAGGCAAGAAAACACAGGAAGGCCACAGCACAGCCAGATAATTTACAAAATAAAACAAATTTCAAAATAAAACTCCCAGGTTTATGGTAATTTTGGCTGTCTTGACTTCACAGCTGTGAAGGGAGACAGACTGACAGAGAGACAGACCAACAGAGAGACAGACGGACATAGAGACAGACGGACAGAGAGACAGACGGACAGAGAGACAGACAAACAGAGAGACAGACAAACAGAGAGACAGACCGACAGAGAGACGGACCGACAGAGAGACGGACCGACAGACAGAGAGACAGACAGACAGAGAGACAGACAAACAGAGAGACAGACAAACAGAGAGACAGACCGACAGAGAGACGGACCGACAGAGAGACAGACAAACAGAGAGACAGACAAACAGAGAGACAGACCGACAGAGAGACGGACCGACAGAGAGACGGACCGACAGAGAGACGGACGAACAGAGAGACGGGCGAACAGAGAGACGGGCGAACAGAGAGACAGATGAACAGAGAGACAGAGAGAGACAGACGAACAGAGAGAGAGACAGTTTACATGGTTTAATTTTCAAAAAACCAAGAGTGAGGCATCTCACTTTTGTTCCATCTTTGTTGAGAGTCGCACATGCTCAGTAGCTAGGTAAGGACTACTAGCCAGTCAGAAGCAGAGTATGAGGGCGTGTCCTGACAGTAGCTAGGTAAGGACTACTAGCCAGTCAGAAGCAGAGTATGAGGGCGTGCCCTAACAGTAGCTAGGTAAGGACTACTAGCCAGTCAGAAGCAGAGTATGAGGGCGTGCCCTAACAGTAGCTAGGTAAGGACTACTAGCCAGTCAGAAGCAGAGTATGAGGGCGTGTCCTGACAGTAGCTAGGTAAGGACTACTAGCCAGTCAGAAGCAGAGTATGAGGGCGTGCCCTGACAGTAGCTAGGTAAGGACTACTAGCCAGTCAGAAGCAGAGTATGAGGCGTGCCCTGACAGTACCTAGGTAAGGACTACTAGCCAGTCAGAAGCAGAGTATGAGGGCGTGCCCTGACAGTACCTAGGTAAGGACTACTAGCCAGTCAGAAGCAGAGTATGAGGGCGTGCCCTGACAGTACCTAGGTAAGGACTACTAGCCAGTCAGGAGCAGAGTATGAGGGCGTGTCCTGACAGTACCTAGGTAAGGACTACTAGCCAGTCAGAAGCAGAGTATGAGGGCGTGTCCTGACAGTACCTAGGTAAGGACTACTAGCCAGTCAGAAGCAGAGTATGAGGGCGTGCCATGCTAGCAGCTAGGCGAGCATTATAACATGTGTTCCAAAGTGACCACGTTTGTCTCTGAAGTAAAGGCTGGACTACAACAGAGCTGTTTGGAGCAGTTTGTGAACAGTGTTTTCTGTTGGAGATGGTGAGTCCCTTTGGGGGGGACTTTGGGCTTTTTCACTTTGTAAACCTATAACGTGAACAAAAAAGATATATAACACAGTAAAGGAAAGGGGAGAAAGCCTAAAAGCATAATATGAGCACTTCAAAAATGTATCGCCAGGCTCACTTGGATGCAAACGTGACACTTATCGATCGATATGAAGCAGATTCAAGAAAAACTGAAGGCTGAGTTATTCTTCTCTGTCAAAGTGTTGAATTTAAACCGGATGTGGGAGAATTTAATTAATCTTCGGGCCGCAAAAGAGACTTCACTGTAACCGGAAGGTCACAGGTTCAAACCTGCGTCCTGCTGACGAGCACAAGACTGGGAATGCTGCCGCAGCTCGAGGACTGTGTGTGTGTGTGTGTGTGTGTGTGTGTGTGTGTGTGTATAAAAGTGTGTCCGTGTGTGTGTGTGTGTGTGTGTGAATAAAAATCTGTCTGTGTGTGTGTGTGAGAATAAAAGTGTGTCCGTGTGTGTGTGTGTGTGTGTGTGTGTGTGTGTGTGTGTGTATAAAAATCTGTCTGTGTGTGTGTGTGAGAATAAAAGTGTGTGTGTGTGTGTGTGTGTGTGTGTGTGTGTGTGTGTGTGTGTGTCTAGTGCGCTGACTCAGCGGGATCGGTGTAGCGGACCTAACCGTCTGGAAAGCTGCCCGGAGCTGGAATGTGACCTCGTGCACACCCACACAGTATGAAAGTGTGTTTGAGTCAAAGAAATGGAGACAAACTTGTGATAAAATCTGACATGAAACACACATTCTGT
>NW_027595402.1:480000-485000 GCF_031162955.1 Sander vitreus | reverse complement strand
AGTCGTCCTGGATGGAGTTTGTGTTGTTCGGTCCCTCTCCTCTTCTTCCTCCTCCTCTCTCCTTTCGTGACGCTCTCCGTCCATCTTTTGTTCGTCACACGGCAGCAGAACAAAGAAGCATCCTTAAAAAGACACAAACATCAACACATTAAATAAGCATTTAGCAGCTAGAGAAACATATTTCCCTCAGAAGTTGGTAGAGACCAAAAACTGCTAAAAGAGAGAGAATACTGGACTGATATTTATCAGGTGGACACAAACTCAGAGACTCCAAAAGCCAGATTTTCATGGTGTCAGAAAAGCAGCCCCGTTTATCATTGAGGCTTTTTAAAGATTAGGTATAATATCAAAGGATCTTTCTGACACTGACTTTTCAATCTCACGTCTGTTAGCATACAGACAGAGACAAACAGCTAGCCTGGCTAGGTCCACAGTTTTAAGAACAATAAGCCTGAATAATTGACATGCTTGTTGGTTTTTTTTTTTTCATTTTGTATCTGTAAACCAACAGTTTGTCTAACTTGTTTCAACCTGGACCGTATTTTCCTGTTTTTGTGTCTAAGTGACTGATGGGAACAACAACCTTTGACATTGGTCCAGTATTAAGCGAAACAAACAAGCTACAATCTAAGTTAATAGGGTTATTGTGCAGCTTGTATTTACGTTCACACGTGTTTTGCCACTGACAGGTTCAGATTAATATTCTAAGTGTCTGACAAACATTATGGAAAGGATGTCTAAGGAGGTCGACCTTTCTGTTACAGAGTAAGATCCTTTTTTTAAACATAAAAACATCCGCGAAATTGCGTTCGCTAAACCCACCAGACTCCATGTAAATAAACAGTAATTTTAGCATCGTAAAATACACTTCATTCAAAGTCGACAGAAACTAAATAAAACTATGAAAAGCCGTTTTGGGTAGTCTTTCCACTTTTCCAACCATCACAACTCTAGTTTTTGTTGAAATAAACACATACTTTACCCATTTACATGTGTAAATATGTTGGCTCTATAAACGCTAAAGTGCTGTTTTTTTTAAATGGAGTCTGGTGGGTTTGGCGCTAGCGACCTCAGAGCTGTTTCTGGTTAAACAGAAAGGTCTCAAAGAGGTTTTAAAGGTCCACTCTGTAGGGATCCTTTCCATAATGTTGTCAGACACTTAGAATAATAATCTGAGCCTGTCGGTGGCAAAACGAGCACTTTTAGTGGACCAACTTGACGATGCACTTTTGTCCCATAGGGTTACATTTTCTCAACACATAAAGGAAGACTTCATCTTTCAGTTTATCACAAACATTCAACAAGGAAAATATCTAAAGCTGTCAGACAAATGTAGTGGAGTAAAAAGTACATTTACCTCTGAGATGTTGTGGAGTACTAGCAGAAAGTAGCAGAACATGGAAATACTACCTACTTAGTACTTTGAATATCTCAGTGTTATCTATAAGATATCTGTCTAAAAGTATCCCTGTTGGCGTAAAACCTTTCTAAGATACCGATAACTTATGCATGTGTGTGTGTGTGTCTGTGTGTGTGTGTGTCTGTGCGCCTGTGTGTGTGTGCGTGTGTCTGTGTGCCTGTGTGTCTAACACTTACCTTTAAAAAGAACCCGGATTTTCTCCGCCAGGACGCCGAGATTTCTTCTCTTTTCTTTCTTCGTGTTATATTTCAGCTCAAAATCCAACTCAGCCACTTGACGTTGAACTTCACCTCTTCAGATCTGTGTTGCTTTTTAAATACTTTTTAGTTTCCTATCACAAACTACTAAACTAAACTTTTTCTCTCTCTCTCTCTCTCTCCGCTACTTCGCTCTTGCACATGGAGCTTTTGTTTGGCGCGCTTCGATGACGTCACATACATTGTTTACGTTGCCCGCGTAACAAAAAAATAAAATAATACGCCCCCTTCGTGAGTCTTTTAACTAATATATATATATATATATATATATATATATATATATATATATAATAATTTAGAACACAGTGTGTGTGTATATATATATATATTTATATATATGTGTGTGTGTATATATATATATATATATACACACACACACTGTGTTCTAAATTATATATATATATATATATAATAATTTAGAACACAGTGTGTGTGTATATATATATACATATACAGTGTTCTAAATTATGTATATATATATATATATATATATATATATATACAGTGTTCTAAATTATTATGCAAATTATATTTTACACTGATTTTCCTAAATAGTCGATGCAAATTATATCATTTATATATAATATAATTTTCAAGTCACCAACCGTTAGTTGTTCATTGAACAAACCACCCAATGAAAACTGTATTTCTTTCAAAAATAAAAAACTCAAGATGCACTGTTCCACATTATTATTATTATTATTATTATTATTATTATGCACAACAGAGTTTCAAAGCATTTTATAGGTTGTAAAGAACTGGAAATGGGTTAGATACGATAGATAGAAAATGGTCATTTGCTGAATTTGCAGCATTAGGAGGTCATATTTACTGAAATCAGAAGCATCTTAACAGGACCAGTTACCTGTTAACACAGGACCCCTTCTTTGATGTCACCTTCACAATTCTTGCATTTAGGAAAACCAGTGTAAAATATACTTTGGGTTATTGACAGGATAGCAAATTAATATGTTGTTATTATTATATATTTTTTTATATTATATTATAAAGCGAGACTAAAGCTGTCCTAATGATTAAAGGCAGAAATGCCCCAATAATAATATTTGGAAAAAATAACATCTAAACAACAAAAACTGAAACGTGCAGCAAGGAGCTTTGGTGAACAGAAATGTGATGGAGGAATAATGTTTTATTTAGTTATAAGTACATACATTTTATATATATATATATATATATATAAAAAATATGAACTTCAGACATACATAAATAAAGACACAAACATACAAATATCCTCATATGAACAAACCTGGCAGACTTCTCCCAGTGGGTCAGACATCTCCTCGTCTAAACTAAACAAACAAACATTCTTCATTCCGTGATTTGTTTATGTTTTTTAAATACAATCATATGCTTTCTATTTTAAATCACAGCCCGATGTACAGATATTCCTCAGCTTTGTTAGTGAAGTTAAAAGGTGCAGAATCAAAATGTAGGACATTAAAACATTACGTTTTTTTTTTTTTTTTTTTTTAATGCTGCGTTCCAGACACAATTTTTAGCCCGTAAGTTACGACTTCAAGTCACGACTCACGACTTGGTAGCGTTCCAGGTAAAGTCACGACAAACCCTTCTAGCTGGCGTTAGCGTTAGCGTTACTGGACGTTCACACCGCCGCCGACTTGAGCTGCAAAGAAGCTCTGGCCGCCCGGTCAACGACGCTTGTCAAAAAGTACGGGGAAGCTGTTTGACGCTTTGGCCGCTCTGACGTAGCCGCGTTATATGTTCCATCATGTTCAACACACGACTGAAGAAAAAGCTCAAGCAGCCACTGCACGGCCAATACATCAACACTAGAAACCTTTTATAAATGACATATATAATGACAGAATGTGTATTGTTTGTTGGTCGCGGCGGTGTCTGTTAGCAGTTAGCTCGCTCGTTAGCCGCTGAACTGCAGCAGAACGCAGGCAGAGCGAGCAGCCGCCAGCTGTTGATCCGTGCAGGACTTCACCGTGAGCGGACTGTTTAGAGACGATGTGACCGGCAGGTAACGTTAACTGGTCCCTGTACGCAAACATCATAAATGATACGAGGTGTGTACGTACAGTTAGTGTTAGCGTTAGCTAGCGGCTACCTAACGTTGACGTTAGCTAACGCTAGCTGATAGTAGCGATTTCTAGTCGGCGACATATTTTGGGCTTCATTTAATAAACATAACCTGTAGTAGTACACAATCGTACGTGTTTTTTTTTATTACAATGTGCGGAATTACTTTACGTTGCCTATTCATGTCTATTTATTTCTATTTCTCGGCGTTAATCACCGGCGTCTGTACAGCATCAACAGGGGGCGCCATTGTTGTTTATGTGTGTGTGACGATAAAAACTGTAACTGGGAGCACAACGATCTGGTACCAGTTCACGGGGAGTAATGCTGCGTTCCAGACACAACTTTTACCCCGTAAGTTACGACTTCAAGTCACGACTTGGTAGCGTTCCAGGCAAAGTCACGACAAACCCTTCTAGCGTCAGCTAGCGGCTACCTAACGTTGACGTTAGCTAGCGCTAGCTGATATTAGCGATTTCTAGTCATTTAAGTACATTAACTGTAATTATGAGCCCGAACCCGAATTAAACCCGACACTTTTTTAATAATAAATAATAAAAAATAATACGTGGGCCGTTATAACTGACGTTCTCAACTACAATTCAGAGTTGTTTGAACTACATGAAGCTGTTTAAACTTATCTTGATGAATAATACAACAAGGACGAAGCATGTAAACTGCTGTTTGCTTATTCTGAATGGAACGGACCGCAAATGGATCCATCCAAAAACCTCGATCCTAGCTACCTCAGCCGAATAGTGAGGGTAACAGATCAAGGCAGCAACATAATCAAAGCCCTGGAACCATACAGGAGACTTTCTGGTCTCCATCACATAATTAATAGCCTACTGTCCTTTCGCCACGGTCTGCATGCTGACGCACTGGTCAACGGTGCTGCAGAGGGGGGGAGACACGATGTAGCCCAGTTTACCTCACACTCAAGTCAGCGCAGGACATCCACCCAGAGCTACGGGAGAAGCTGGAGAGGCAGAGCTTTCTCCCCACCGAATAAGGCTAATAAAGTAATGATTAAAAAAACACAAATGCTTGATCAAGGGCCCGGCACCGGCCCGTAGGTCGGGTCCAGTTCGGGCTTGGACTCAGTCAGAGAATCTAAACTCTAAGCTGTTAGCAGCATTAGCAGCACTTGTGAGTTTATCATGTGACGGCTAAAACGTGAAAGGCGGAGCAGCATGTCCTGTATGTCCCTTACCTGCTAACGTATTCCAAGATGGAGCATGAATATGGAGCGTCTA
>NW_027595402.1:462500-477500 GCF_031162955.1 Sander vitreus | reverse complement strand
CGTAGATACCGCTCCGACGACATGTCTAGACGTCTCCTCCTATCTCCAGCTCGGCCTGGCCGACTTGTCAGAGAAGACGCCGCTGCCGTCGTCCCGCCCGTGGCCTTTAGGGAGGACCGGCGGGACGCGGCGAGGACTCGCCCTGACGCTCTGAGTCCCCGTCAGCGAGGAAGAAGAGGAGGACAGGTTGAGGAGGTCTGCGGATCGGGAGGCTGCGGGGACTCTCAGCGAGGCCGTCCGGGTGAGAGGCGAGGACGTGACGCGCGGCGAGGAGGAGTCTGAGCCGGGGTGGGGCGACAGGGGACGAGGAGGAAGGGTGGTGTGCGTTTGTCTGAAAAAGGAAGAGGCAGTGCTTCGGGCGAAACCTTGAAGCGAGGAAGATGAATTGGCTTTTTGTAACGGAATAGGAATAGCACTGCCGGTCCTGCTGCCACTTCCTCCGCTTTGAGAGAGCGCCCGCAGCGTGGAGCGACACATCTTCTCCTCCGGAGGCGGTCTGGGTTTCACTAACGGTTTTCTGATGGACAGTTTCCTCTGCAAGTCCTGCTGGTCCTGCTCTCGGGCAGAAACCTTCGGGTCCGTTAAATCCTTGGTGAAGCTGGAGCGGCGAGACGAAGGAGCGGTTGACGGCCTCTGTGCTCGCCTGACGGACGCGCTGTTGAGGTTGAAACACAGTTATCGTTATTATTATTATTATTATTATAGGAACTAAAACAAAAATAAGCATGAGAAAAATATTTGGTAACACTTTACTTGAAGGTATCGACATAATGGTGACATGACACTAGAGCTGGGCAATATATTGATGTTATATCGATATCGTGATATGAGACTAGATAGCGTCTTAGATTTTGAATATCGTGATATGACATCAGTGTCTTTTCCTGGTTTTAAAGGCTGCATTACAGTAAAGTGATGTCATTGTCTGAACTCACCAGACTGTTGTAACTGTTCTGTTATTTACCTTTAACCACGTAGTCATTATATCCACATTACTGATGATTACTTATCAAAAATATCATTGTGTAAATATTTTGTGAAAGCACCAGTAGTCAACACTACAATATCGTTGCGGTATCGATATCGAGGTATTTGGTAAAAAATATCGTGATATTTGATTTTGTCCATATCGCCCTACATGACGCTGTCATAACTATGACATGACACTGTCATGAACGTGTCATAAACGTTATAAACAAGTCATGAATGTTTATGACTTCTGTCATTAAGTGTCGGGTTTTGTCATGACTAGTTGACATTGTTTGGGTTGTCTTGATTATGACAACTTGACATTAATCAAAGTGACATTACCAGAAGATGTCTTGGTCATGACAGGTTGACATTACATTTGTTTGGGATGTCCTTATTAAGACAAGTTGACATGAAACAGGATGACATTATGTCAAGTTGTCATCACAAAGACATCCCAAACAAATGTAATGTCAACCTGTCATGACCAAGACGACTTCTGGTAATGTCACTTTGAGTAATGTCAGTTTGTCATAATCAAGACAACCCAAACAATGTCAACTAGTCATGACAAAACACGAATGACACTTAATGACAGAAGTCATAAACGTTCATGACTTGTTTATAACGTTTATGACACATTCATGACAGTGTCATGTCATAGTTATGACAGCGTCGTGTCACCATTATGTCGATACCTTCAAGTGAACTGAAACTAAGTAAAAACTAAAACCTTCACGAAAAGCTAAACTGAAACTGTATTGCCAAGTATAAAAATAAAAATGAGCGTGACTCATTTCAGACCCAATGGACCTTCTTCACAGCAGACATTTTGACGTGTCATAGTAGGAAAAGCACAGCTGAAACTGATAACCATCAAGTGTCCCAGTGAGCTGGTTCAGTGAGTCAGCATGCACAATACTAATACTGCGCCTCTCCTAAGTGGAACGCAGCCATCATTAATGGTTCTGAATACACCTGTGCTTTTCCTGCTATGACATGTCAACATGTCTGCTGTGAAAAAGGTCTATTGGAATCTGCAGAATTGTTTGTTTTTTTCTTAAACTGCCATGTAAGAAAGCTTTTTTGCACACCTCTTTTGTCAGGCAGGTGCGTAGGATATGATCAAAAGTAGCAGATCAAAAGCTTAGAGAAAGTCCCGCACGCTGACCATAACGCAAGCAATCATTTATTACCTTCATCAGGTACATTTTCTTAAACTGCGAAAAATGTGTTTCTCTATTGACAATAAAAAAACTCTCATCGTGACATTGAAGCACTAAGGGCCCTATTTTCACGATCTAAGCGCACGGCTGAAGCGCCTGGCGCAGGTGCGTTTAGGGCGTGTACGAATCCCCTTCTGATAGTTTCACGGTGGGAAAAAGGGTCCGTGCGGCAGGCGCATGGTTCAAAAGGGTTGACCTTAGTGTCTTCATTAATCAGAGGTGTGTTCGGGCGTAACATGCAAGAAACCAATCAGAGATCATCTCCCATTCCCTTTAAAAGCCAGGCGCGTTTGGACCTTGGAGCATTGCTGTTATGATGGAGGATCTGCACCGTAATATTATTATTTGTAATCTTCTGCATGTGTGTGTGCTGCTGTGCGTCCCTGTGTGTGTAACAAGCATAGTGTGCGTGCGCTGTGCACGAGTCTAGGAGCATTTTACTAATGCTCTGTTAAAATAACAATGAAATGCTGCGTTATTGACTTTAGACCAGGTTTCTGTTGGTCAACGGTGCGATCACTTCCCGCTGCCTCAAGATAGCAATATGCCCAGAATGCACCTGAACACAACTCCCTGTAAGACCAGCACGCCCAGAATGCACCTGAACACACCTCCCTGTAAGACCAGCACGCCCAGAATGCACCTGAACACACCTTCCTGTAAGACCTGCACGCCCAGAATGCACCTGAACACACCTTCCCTGTAAGACCTGCACGCCCAGAATGCACCTGAACACACCTCCCTGTAAGACCTGCACGCCCAGAATGCACCTGAACACACCTCCCTGTAAGACCAGCACGCCCAGAATGCACCTGAACACACCTCCCTGTAAGACCAGCACGCCCAGAATGCACCTGAACACACCTCCCTGTAAGACCAGCACGCCCAGAATGCACCTGAACACACCTCCCTGTAAGACCAGCACGCCCAGAATGCACCTGAACACACCTGCCTGTAAGACCAGCACGCCCAGAATGCACCTGAACACACCTCCCTGTAAGACCAGCACGCCCAGAATGCACCTGAACACACCTCCCTGTAAGTCCAGCACGCCCAGAATGCACCTGAACACACCTCCCTGTAAGACCAGCACGCCCAGAATGCACCTGAACACACCTTCCTGTAAGTCCAGCACGCCCAGAATGCACCTGAACACACCTCCCTGTAAGTCCAGCACGCCCAGAATGCACCTGAACACACCTTCCTGTAAGTCCAGCACGCCCATGGGCGCACAGATGGACGCACAGATGAAAACAAACTAAAACAAAATATCTAAAACCTAAATATTTCTGAAAAACTGAAGCTAAGACAAACACTCTGAAAAAAAACGAACTAAAACTAAAATAAAAACTAAAAAAAACTATTGCACATTTTAGAGTGGCCTTTTATTGTGGCCAGCCTAAGGAACACCTGTGAGGTAATAGGCAAAGGGGAAGTGCTCACTAACACAGATTTAGACAGATTTGTGAACAATATTTGAGAGAAATGTGTGTATATAGTAAAAAGTCTTAGATCTTTGAGTTCAGCTCATGAAAAATGCAAAAACAAAAATGATTTTCTTCAGTGTAAATGAAAATCTAAAACTATTATTAACAACCTTGGGTTGGAGACGGCAGCTGCTGCAGCGCGCTGGAGGCCAGGAGGTTTCTCGGGACGTCTGCCCAGAAACGGAGCACCTCGGCTGGGTCTGGAGATGGGCACGACCCGCCTCATGTCCTGGTACTCGGAGTTGGTGAGGGTTCGGACAGACTTGCATTCGTTAGCGTCGGCGGCGAGTTTCATCCCAGCGTTTCGAGTTTTAGCGGTATGATTGGATGTTTTGGACGATGATTCTTCCTTTTCACTGGTGCAAGAAACTGCTTCTGTGTTCTCATTGGTCGTGAGACAGGGAGCAGTCTCGTTTCTGCTTCTGTCGTCTGCTTCCTCCCGTTGATTGGCTGTGAGAGCTGGCGCGTCATTGGCTGACGAAGGCTCCGCCGGGCGCCACATGGGGGACGAGGCAGGACGCGACGGGTCGTCGCAGCGGGACACAGGCACCGGTTGGCTGCTGATGGGCACAGACACTGGCTTCTCATTGGCCGGCTGAGGTTCTGAAGGCGTGCGATTGGCCGGGGCAGAAGACGCTTGCTGGTTTCCTGCCTGATTGTTGCTCCTACGCTGATCCTGCTCAGTTTGTGCGTGTGTGTCGTCAGCGTGTGTGTGCTCGCCGTCCGCCTCGCACACACCCGTCACGCACCAAACAACCACATTTTCCTCCGTTCCCTCGTCTTCCTCGCTGGAAGAGCTTCTCCGCTCAGATTTTTCCGTGTTCTTCTGCACCTTCGTGTCCGCTCGCTCTTCTTCCAAATCTGCGATCACCACGTCGTCACGGTGAGACCCACGGCGGTGAATGGCGTTGCGGCCGGCGACTACATCGAAGGCTTTCAGCTCAGGCACCAACGTGTGTTTCTCTAAAACCACAGACATGGCGCCTGTAGTCGTAGAAGCGTTGTGTTCGATCCGTTCGCTCAAGTCCTGATCGGCTTGGTTCGTTCTCCCTTTCGAACCAGACAGATTTCCCGAAAGCGTTCCCAGTCGCCCCTCGCCGTCGTTGTTGTTGTGGTCGGACTGCTGGTTCGAATCAGAGGTAGAGTTCACTGTAACTTTACTTGTGGGATTGAAGGTGTTCACTCCATTCTGGGTAGCATCGTCGCTGAGGTAAGTGGCGGTTGTACGGTTTGCGTTTTGTTCGCTAAAATGAGTCTTGGGAGGCGACATCTGGCCTGCCTGAGGCTGCTTGTTTTGGGGGAAGCTGCATGTTGGGACCGTTTCCGGGAATCCTGGACTTCTTCGTTCAGGTGAGGCTGATAGAAAAGCTGTTTCAGCCTCTTTTGCATCCGGTTTATGACGTTCGCGGTCAGCAGCGATTAATTCCGAGCTAAATGGAGAGTTTCGGGAGCGTCGCATGCGGCTTTTAGGGCTCAGGAGCTCCGCCAGCAGCGTGGCGTCGTTGTGTCGTGACGCGGCGGCCGTCATGTTCATCTCGCTGCTGTGGCGCAGCCCGAACGCTCCGCCGACCTGCGACAGAAACACAATCAGAATCACAATCAGAAACGGGGCTATCGCCACAATAAGTTACAATTATGGGTGACAATTTTTCTGGACCGCAGTACGGAAGTCAACTTCACTGTTGGTAACGTGAAAGGGACGGAATAGAGCAGAGAAATCAACGGGAGCGGGACGAGGCCGGAGATTAAATAAAAAAAATGACGCTGCAATGCGGTGAGTGTACGCTTAGGTACCGGGGAATGCAGTTCTTCTGGACCTGACGGGAGCAGTTGCTCCCATCCCATCCCGAACCCACGGAAATACTCCCGTCATATCCCGATCACATGACTGCCCCCCCCCCAAAAAAAATAATCCTGTCCTGCAAAATCCCGAGAGAAGGAGCAGTGGTTCCCAACCTTTTTTCCTTGGCGCCCCCCCTACTTACGTCTAAGAAAAGCTGAGCCCCCCCCTCCGAAACCGAAGTTGAGGTAACTCTCGAGATAGAGCCTTACTTTCTTTTTTGATACAGAGGAGTTATCAGCACTTTTACGTTTCTCCGCCATGTTTCATTCATAAAATAGTGATGCCGTGGCGGCAGGAAAACGAGGATGCTAGCAGCTAGCAGCTAGCAGCTGACCTGATGACAGCAAGGGTCCCAGGTTAAGAGGTCCCGGAGGTTTGGCCTACTAAGTAGCCTGTCTACAATTTTAAGCAAGAACAAAAATACATAGTTTTTATACCGACTTTTGTATACATTATATATTCTAGTGTATTATCATAATTTGTCCAAATGTTTTTTTTTTTACCTCAACCTCAAACCAGATAAAGACTTGCGCCCCCCCTGTGATCTTTGCCGCCCCCCTGAGGGGTCCCTGGACCCCAGGTTGGGAACCACAGGTCTGGAGGATGACTAGCCAGTTGATATCGCGTGTGTGCGTTTGGTTAATAACGGTCAAATCACTGAGGGTGTCTCGGAAAGTTAGGCTACACTATACCTGCCTTACCTGCAGGCCTAGGCCATTTCATTACGTAATTCCTAACGGAGATCTTCTCACACTCAAACACACACCTGCGGGAGTCCCAAAAAATTGTCACCCTCTAGTCTGAACGTGTGTGTGTGTGTGTGTGTGTGTGTGTGTGTGTGTGCGTGTGCTCTAACCTCCTCGCTGACGGCTGCGGCCCACGAGTGTCTCTTCTGCTCCTCCAGCTCCTGTATTCGCCTGCGTCGGGCCGCCTCCTTCACCTCCCTCTCCATGTTCTCCTTCAGAGAGACAAAGAGGGAGCTTTTTATTATTATTTCTAATCTCTCTGTTGAAACAGCAGGTGGCAGCAAAGGAGTGTTTTAAAATATGCAACTGCCACATCAGTATCAGAAAGAGATTTATTGCCACGTAAGTAAGGACGTCGTCTTGGTCTTTTTGGGAAACACTGATCGACATTTTTCACCATTTCCTGACATTTTATAAACCAAACAACTAATCCATTCATCCAGAAAATAATTAACAGATTATCCCACAATGAAAATAATCGTTAGTTGCAGCCCTAGCACCACGCACGCACACACACGTTCAGACACGCACGCGCACACACACGTTCAGACACATGCACACACACACACACACACACACACACGTTCAGACACAGGTATGCACACACACACACGTTCAGACACGCACGCGCGCACACACACACACAGAGACACACGCACGCACACACACACGCACACACACGCACACACACACACACACACACGCACACACACACACACACAGGTTACTGACCAGAGCGACAAAGTGTACGTACGTTTACTGAAGAAACATTTTCAACTACATCAACATACTTTATCTGGCAGCTTCTCGTCGTTTACGTGTAACGTGCGTACCTTGACAGCATGAGTGAACTTGAAGCAGAAGATGTTGAAGATGCTGAAGCAGTCGTCCAGTCTGAACGTGTCTCGGTCTTCACAGAAGAAGTCCATCAGCTCGCTGCCTTCCTGCTTCAGCTGCTGCCGGCTGACGCGCAGTACGCTCAGAGTCGAGGCGGCCGACTGAGACACAGGCAAACACAAGAAGAGGCGTAAAAACACAGAACTACACGGTCTCTTTGGACCTAACTAAGGGCGAGTTCAGACCAGAAAAAGTAATCCGGGCCTAAACGCACTACCCCCATGCGTTTTCGCTGCACCATCTGACTGTATGTGAACGCAGACTTACCTTTTTTGTTGTTGTTTAGAAGCAGAGAAGCGCACGGTTTCAGAAAGGTCTTCCATGCAATCGTAGGCCGTCCAGAAGCTTTTTAATCCAGCTTGGAACTGCAGTGTCTTTGTACAATAATCCATAATTATGAATCCATAAATCACGTAATGTAATGTTCAATATCTCCGCATCGCTTCAAGATAGTGTTGTTCCGACTGTTTAGCATGAAAGGTAACATTTAGGCCTTTCCAAAGAGCTCTTCTGTGTGATCCCAGCCCTTTCTGAAGCTATACACGCACTACTACTAGATCTGCACTTTTGCTGGAGCGTCTGACGGCCGCAGCAGTGAGTGTAAATGCAGCCTTGCTTCAGCGTGTGTGTGTGTGCGTGTGCGTGTGTGTGTGCACATGTGTGTGTGTGTGTGTGTGTGTGCGCATGTGTGTGTGTGTGTGTGCATGCATATGTGTGTGTGTGTGTGTGTGTGTGTGTTACCTGCAGGAAGCTGTCCAGCTGCTGCAGCAGCTCCGTGTCTCTCTGGACTTTCTCCTCTACTGAGCGCGTGCGAGACGTCTGACACTGCAGATCAGTGTCCAGCGTCTCCAAGGAGATCCTACGAAAACAAAAAAATATATCATGTGTTTTTATATTCAGTGGTTACGTTTTAAATCTTCAACCTTTTCTGGGAAAGGGTGAAGGAACATGAAGTTGAAAGTGGGCCGATGGGAAATGGAGTCTTTATTTGGAAGAATGAAAGTGTTTAAAATATGAAAAATATATCTGACCTCGCTGCAGGCAGGACGTGCTTCAACTTCAGCGGAAACTCCAGGAGCTTTGGGTCCTTTTTCTGAGCTTCCTGAAGGAGAAAAAAAGAATTACAACATTATCAGAACCCTCAACTCTCAAAATGTCTAAGATCTCCAATTGGGCCACAAAAAGATAGGACAAGAGCAAACACACACACACACACACACACACACACACACAGAGAGAGACACACACCTTCACACACACACACACACACACACACACACACACACACACACACACACACACAAACACAGAGAGAGACACACACACACACACACACACACACACACACACACACACACACACACACACACACACACACACACACCCACACACACACACACACACACACACACACACACACACACACACACACACACAAACACACACAGAGAGAGACACACACCTTCACACACACACACCCACCCACCCACACAGAGACACACACACACACACACACACAGACACACCTTCACACACACACACACACACACACACTAGAGCTGCAAAGATGTAGTGATTAGTTGTCAACTGTTTTGATAATCCGTTTGAGTCATATTTTATGAATAAAAAGTAGAACTGTGATGTCAGCTGGTTAAATGTGAACATGTTCTAGTCTCTCCTCTGGGACAGTAAACTGAAGATCTTTGAGTTGTGGAAAAAACAAGACATTTGAGGACGTCATCTTGGGCTTTTGGGAAACACTGATCCACATTTTTCACCATTTTCTGACATTTTTATAAACGCACTCTCACACACACACTCACACACACACTCACACACTCACACACACACACACACACACACACAGGTTACTGACCAGAGCGACAAAGTGCAGCAGGTTCATGCCCGGTTTGTTGGCCTTGGTGTCAGCCAGAGTAAGAAGAGACGACAGTTTGAAACCCACTGCATTTCCTGCATAACCTCCCTGCAAAACACACACACACACCCACACACATTTAAAGGCGTTAGAGACTGAGCTTATAGTAAGTCCATTTAACTCCGTTACAAACATAAATATATAACATAAAAAGAGTGAAGAATATAACAAAAAGTGGCGACAAGGATGGGATATACAGAGTCAAACACTGTGGACATTTTCTACTTCAGAGAGATAGAAAAAGTGCCTGTATCAGCTGTTCAGGTTAAAGAATATGAGCCCAGAATTGACCCTGTGTTGTCTGTCATCACGGACATGATCGTCAAGGGCAAACCTGCTGGTGGTGACGCAAAACTTACAGCCCTTTGTTCGAAGACGGACAAAACTGTCAGTTCAGACAGGATGTTTACTGTGGGGGAGGAGACTGATTATTCCCTTGTCATTCTGAAACGAAAGTATTGCAGCAATTTCATGCAGGCCACAGTGGAATAGTGAGAATGAAGGAGATAGCGAGAAGCTATTTTTGGTGGCTGACAATGTTGTAGTCAAGACCACCAAAACCGAGACCAAGTCATTACCAAGACCAGAGTGTATCGACACCGAGACAAGACCGAGACTTTGAGGGGTTGAGACCGAGACGAGACCGAGACTTTGAGGGGTTGAGACCAAGACAAGACCGAGACTTTGAGGGGTTGAGACCAAGACAAGAACGAGACTTTGAGGGGTTGAGACCGAGACAAGAACGAAACTTTGAGGGGTTGAGACCGAGACAAGACCGAGACTTTGAGGCGTTGAGACCGAGACAAGAACGAGACTTTTGAGGGGTTTAGACCGAGACTTGAGGGGTTGAGACCGAGACAAGAACGAGACTTTGAGGGGTTGAGACCGAGACAAGAACGAGACTTTGAGGGGTTGAGACCGAGACTAGACCGAGACGAGAACGAGACTTTGAGGGGTTGAGACCGAGACATTGAGGGGTTGAGAACGAGACTTTGAGGGGTTGAGACCGAGACAAGACCGAGACAAGAACGAGACTTTGAGGGGTTGAGACCGAGACAAGAACGAGACTTGGAGGGGTTGAGACTAAGACAAGAACGAGACTTTGAGGGGTTGAGACCAAGACAAGAACGAGACTTGGAGGGGTTGAGACCGAGACAAGAACGAGACTTTGAGGGGTTGAGACCGAGACGAGACCGAGACTTTGAGGGGTTGAGACCAAGACAAGAACGAGACTTTGAGGGGTTGAGAACGAGACTTTGAGAAGTTGAGAACGAGACGAGACCGAGACTTTGAGGAGTTGAGACCGAGACTTTGAGAAGTTGAGAACGAGACTTTGAGGGGTTGAGACCGAGACGAGAACGAGACTTTGAGGGGTTGAGACCGAGACGAGACCGAGACTTTGAGGGGTTGAGACCGAGACAAGACCGAGACTTTGAGGGGTTGAGACCGAGACAAGAACGAGACTTTGAGGGGTTGAGACCGAGACAAGACCGAGACTTTGAGGGGTTGAGACCGAGACGAGAACGAGACTTTGAGGGGTTGAGACCGAGACAAGAACGAGACTTTGAGGGGTTGAGACCGAGACAAGAACGAGACTTTGAGGGGTTGAGACCGAGACTTTGAGGGGTTGAGACCGAGACGAGAACGAGACTTGGAGGGGTTGAGACCAAGACAAGAACGAGACTTTGAGGGGTTGAGATCGAGACTTTGAGGAGTTGAGAACGAGACTTTGAGGGGTTGAGACCGAGACTTTGAGGAGTTGAGAACGAGACTTTGAGGAGTTGAGACCGAGACTTTGAGGAGTTGAGACCGAGACTTTGAGGGGTTGAGACCGAGACGAGAACGAGACTTGGAGGGGTTGAGACCAAGACAAGAACGAGACTTTGAGGGGTTGAGACCGAGACGAGACCGAGACTTTGAGGGGTTGAGACCGAGACAAGACCGAGACTTTGAGGGGTTGAGACCGAGACTTTGAGGGGTTGAGACCGAGACGAGAACGAGACTTTGAGGGGTTGAGACCGAGACGAGACCGAGACTTTGAGGGGTTGAGACCGAGACTTTGAGGGGTTGAGACCGAGACAAGAACGAGACTTTGAGGGGTTGAGACCGAGACAAGAACAAGACTTTGAGGGGTTGAGACCGAGACAAGAACGAGACTTTGAGGGGTTGAGACCGAGACTTTGAGGGGTTGAGACCGAGACGAGACCGAGACTTTGAGGGGTTGAGACCAAGACAAGAACGAGACTTTGAGGGGTTGAGACCGAGACTTTGAGGGGTTGAGACCGAGACTTTGAGGGGTTGAGACCGAGACTTTGAGGGGTTGAGACCGAGACGAGACTTTGAGGGGTTGAGAACGAGACTTTGAGGAGTTGAGACCGAGACTTTGAGGGGTTGAGAACGAGACTTTGAGGGGTTGAGACCGAGACAAGAACGAGACTTTGAGGGGTTGAGACCGAGACAAGAACGAGACTTTGAGGGGTTGAGATCGAGACTTTGAGGAGTTGAGAACGAGACTTTGAGGAGTTGAGAACGAGACTTTGAGGGGTTGAGACCGAGACTTTGAGGGGTTGAGAACGAGACGAGACCGAGACTTTGAGGGGTTGAGACCAAGACAAGAACGAGACTTTGAGGGGTTGAGACCAAGACAAGAACGAGACTTTGAGGGGTTGAGAACGAGACGAGACCGAGACTTTGAGGGGTTGAGACCGAGACTTTGAGGGGTTGAGACCGAGACTTTGAGGGGTTGAGACTTTGAGGGGTTGAAACCAAGACAAGAACGAGACTTTGAGGGGTTGAGAACGAGACTTTGAGGGGTTGAGACCGAGACGAGACCGAGACTTTGAGGGGTTGAGACCTCCCCCCTCTGTTTCTGGTATAATTATTCATGAAAGAGTTTTTTTCCACTCACAGAGTTGAGGAGGTTTCCGGCCTGCAGCACCAGGTGGAGAACAGCGTGGAGTTCCTCACAACACATCAACTCTGGAGGAGACACAAACAACTTTATTCTCATCAGGACCCAGAGCATACACAGACAAACAAACAAACAAACAAACAAATACCTCCTGCTTAAACTCATAATGTGGACGAAGATTAAAGAAAAGGAAGTGACAGATTAAGACTCTTTATTTCTGTGCTCCCTTATCCAGCGGTGGAAGAAGTATTCAGATCCTTTACTTCAGTAAAAGTCCTGCACGTGTTCTGTGTGCAGGTAAAAAGTATTTACAATATTTCTCTCTGAAATGTAGCGGAGTAGAAGTAGAAAGTGGCACGAAAAGTAAAGTACAAGTACCTCAACATTTGGTGTGACTGTGTGTGTGTGTGTGAGTGTGTGTGCGTGACAGTGTGTGTGTGTGTGTGACAGAGTGTGTGTATGTCTGTGTCTGTGTGTGTGACTGTCTCTGCGTGAATGTCTGTGTGTGTGTGTGTGTGTGTGTGTGTGTCTCTGCGTGACAGAGAGTGTTTGTGTCTGTCTGTCTGTGTGTGTGTGTGTCTGCATGATTGTGTGTGTGTGTCTGCATGACTATGTGTGTGTGTGTGTCTGTGTGTGACAGTGTGTGTATGTCTGTGTGTGTGTGTGTGTGTGTGTCTCTCTGCGTGACAGAGAGTGTTTGTGTCTGTCTGTGTGTGTGTGTGTGTGTCTGCATGACTGTGTGTGTGTGTGTGTGTGCATGACTGTGTGTGTGTGTGTGTGTGTGTGTGTGTGTGTGTGTGTGTGTGTGTGTGTGTGTGTGTGTGTGTGTGTGTGTGTGTGTGTGTGTGTGTGTGTGTGTGTGTGTGTGTGTGTGTGTGTGTGTGTGTGTGTGTGTGTGTGTGTGTGTGTGTGTGTGTGTGTGTGTGTGTGTGTGTGTGTGTATGTGTGAAAGTTTAATTAACAATTCAGGCAATTATCAAGTTCACACAAACGCAGCTTAAAATAGAAGATGTGACACATTCAGTTTTGTATCTGAATATGTTTAAAGTATATCCAAACTCAGAGTCTTAAATGTTGGGTTGTTACCTTTGGTGGCGGAGCGAAGGATCTTAATGTTTTGTTTCATGACCTCGCACGCTCCGGGAAACTCTTTCTTTAACAGCATGGACTCAATACGGACTGAGTAACTAAAGACACAGAGGAAGTAAATTAGTAATCCAACATATTATATGAGGAGGTGACAGGGCAAAGGAACACACACACACACACACACACACACACACACACACACACACACACACACAGACGAACACACACACAGACAGACAAACACACACGCAGACACAGACATACATGCATACACACACATGCAGACACAGACGCACACATACACACACACAAACACACACACACACACACACACACACACAGACACAGACATACATACATGCAGACACACGCAGACACAGACACACACACACAGACACACACACACACATGCAGACACAGACGCACACATACACACACACACAGACACACACACACACGCACACATACACACACACACAGACACAGACATACATGCATACATGCAGACACAGACACACACACACACAGACAAACACAGACACACACACACACGCAGACACAGACGCACACATACACACAGACACACACACACATACACACACATACATACACACACACAGACACACACAGACGAACACACACACAGACAGACAAACACACACGCAGACACAGACATACATGCATACATGCAGACACAGACACACACATACACACACACAAACACACACACACAGACAAATACACACAAATTACAAAATTAAAATAATGTAAAAAGTCCCTCTAAACAAATTGAAAACAATAATGTAAAATAAAATAGATTTGTTGCTAAAATGTCCGCTGAATCCGTTAAATGGCCTTTCCATCCATTTCATTTCTATGGTCACGTGTCTCTCACCTGGGGAGCTGAATCAGCAGGTAGACGAAGGAATCAGCCAATGAGAGCTTAGAGACGTCTCCTTGGTACGCCTTCAGCTTCTCCACCTGCCGGAGAGGAAACACATCAGTGAGCGTGCGTGCGTCGGTGGGGCGTCCATGCGTGCGTGCGTGCGTGCGTGCGTGTGTGCGTTGGTGGGTGCGTGCGTCCATGCGAGCGTCCGTCCGTGCGAGCATGTGTGCGTGTGTTGGTGGGTGCGTCCATGCGAGCGTGCGTTCGTGCGTGCGTGCGTGCAAGCATGTGTGCGTGCATTGGTGGGTGCGTCTTATTTCATCATTAAATTCACATCTGAGAATGTATGAGGCGAGAAATTAATTGCGTAGATGTCGAATACAGGCAACTTTCTGGCTACCATTTCAGTGTCGTTTGACCCCCAGTGATCAGCTGCAAGGTTGCTAGGCGACAGGAGCAGCGCTTCGTGAAGGAAGGGTAAATTTCGGCCAGCGAAATATTGCCTCGGGGGCGTGGTCGCGAAAACAACACCCCAGACCGCAACAGAACACTAGCTAGGCAGCTAGCAGAAAGGGTTGAAGCTAGGTAGCATAGGCAGCTAGCAGAGATGGTTGAAGCTAGGTAGCATAGGCAGCTAGCAGAGAGGGTTGAAGCTAGGTAGCATAGGCAGCTAGCAGAGAGGGTTGAAGCTAGGTAGCATAGGCAGCTAGCAGAGATGGTTGAAGCTAGGTAGCATAGGCAGCTAAGCAGAGAGGGTTGAAGCTAGGTAGCATAGGCAGCTAGCAGAGAGGGTTGAAGCTAGGTAGCATAGGCAGCTAGCAGAGAGGGTTGAAGCTAGGTAGCATAGGCAGCTAGCAGAGAGGGTTGAAGCTAGGTAGCATAGGCAGCTAGCAGAGAGGGTTGAAGCTAGGTAGCATAGGCAGCTAGCAGAGATGGGTTGAAGCTAGGTAGCATAGGCAGCTAGCAGAGATGGGTTGAAGCTAGGTAGCATAGGCAGCTAAGCAGAGAGG
>NW_027595402.1:455000-457500 GCF_031162955.1 Sander vitreus | reverse complement strand
TTGGGTCTTTTAGTTAACATTTGATGCATCTTTGTGCACGTTTTAGGTCTTTTAGTGAACATTTTATGCATCTTTGTGCACATTTTGGGTCTTTTAGTTAACATTTTTGCATCTCTGTGCACGTTTTAAGTCTTTTAGTGAACATTTTATGCATCCTTGTGGATGTTTTACATCTCTTTGTAGACGTTATATGTCTACTTGTAGTCATTTTATATCCTTTGTGTCTGTTTACGGTCATTTGTGTCTCTTTGTATTCCCTTTGTCTCGATCCTGCCGGTAGCTGCTAGCTGATAGCTGTTAGCTGCTAGCTGCCGTCCGGTGAGTGTGTTCAGACAAGCTTCTGTGATAATCATCCCGATAATAATCCACGGAGTGGCGGTGGTCTGGCTATGTCCTCCAGAGGACCGGTCATGTCACGTCTTGAAGTTTATTCCCCCCTAAAAAAAACAGTAATGCGGAGCGATCTGCACACTGTTTCCCCTTTTTCCTGCTACAACGGGACTTCAGCGCGAGACTACAGCTAGCCTTCTCTAACGCTATCCCTGTGCAAGCCAAGACATCATATGGCCCGTTCCCATGTCAGGCCAGGCCATAACCACTACAGTGCTCAATTACCTATTTTTGAGGGGAATAAACTTCAAGTTTTTCGTCGCGAAGGCATGACCTGTCCTCTGGAGGACATAGCCACACCACCGGGCGCTCTGTGGATTATTATTGGGATGATTATCACAGAAGCTTGTCTGAACTCACTCGCCGGACGGCAGCTAGCAGCTAACGGCTATCAGCTATCAGCTATCAGCTAGCAGCTACCAGCAGGACCGAGACAGGGACCAGGGTAGGTGAATTTAAACAATGTCTGAGTTGTCTGAGCATCTTGTTGTCACATTAGGGGCCCTGTTCATGTTGCACAGACATTTTAGTTGCATTTTGTGTCCGTTAAGAGGCACAAAGGCACTCTAAAACTTGCCCCGACAACTGCCGTTTTAGCTCAGGGGACGCTCGTACACGTAGCTGCAGCTACTCCGTGTTGCTTGCACCGATTCGGTCGGGTTTTTTTCAATCGAAAGTACACGCATGGTTATAGCGATCAAGATTAACAGCCCTAATCCCAGCTGTCAATCATGACATTTCACCCAGTTTTTATAGCATCAAATAACTTATAAAACCCAAACTTATTAGAAAAATGAACACGTAAACCAACATCAGCGTGATCAGAACTATCTACTATACTTTGATATTTTAGTGGTTCATGTCTGCTAACATGTTTTAACTTCACTTTATACAGTCTACACTTCAGCCCCTGACACACACACACACACACACACACACACACACACACACACACACAGACATACACACACAGACACACACAGACACACACACAAGCGCGTGGCACTAGCTTTGTGGGGACCCGTCATTGACATAATGCATTCCCTAGCCCCTTACCCTAACCTTAACCATCACCACTAAATGCCTAACCTTAACCCTTACCCTCACCCTAACCAGAACCTCATTCTAACCCTAATCCTAAAACCGAGTCTTAACCCTCAAACAGCCCTTTAAACTTGTGGGGTCCAGCATTTTGGCCCCACAGAGCTGTCCGGACCCCACAAGTATGCTGGACTCCCGGTTTTTGGACCCCACGAATATAGTTAAACACACACACACACACACACACACACACACACACACACACACACACACACACACACACACACACACACACACGCACACACACACACACACCTCCTCTTTGGGCTCTCCATACGAGCTCCTGGGCTTCTCTCCACTGGTGGGCATGGCCTTGGCTTTAGATTGATGGTCGTTCGTACTGAACAGCTCCTCGATGGTCTGGACGTCGATCTGGTGCTGCTGCACTTGGCCCTGAGTCCACAAGTTGGCACGCCCCTTCACCTGCAATACACACACACACACACACACACACACACACACACACACACACACACACACACACACACACCTTATGTCATTATAAAACCACAATTAAAACTAACCACATTTAAACCTTAACTTACTCAGGTTTCTGGATCAGATGTGTGATCAGATTTCTCAGCAGACCCAAGAGATTTGAAAATAAGTGCTTAGTCATGTCCGACTAATCTCTTACCTGTGCCCATGAGCAGGGCAGCGTACAATTACTACATTTTAAAATGGAGTTTGGTAAAGGATGCAACGTTCTTTCCCCAAATAAATAAATGGATCAGCAACAACCAGGTGAGGACCAAACTGTATTACAGCAGTAACCCACTACTGCGCACACACACGCACGCACGCACGCACGCACGCACGCACGCAAGCACACACACACGCACACTCGCACGATTCTCCAAATCCATGATTCGTTTCGTCATAATTAGATAAAATTTTCGCTTTAAATATTTCTTACTTTTTTTACTTTACAACAAGTTCAAGTATCTCCGAGTTTACGAGGCACACTTGAATGCACCATTAGTTTATGAGGTGCACATGAATGCACCTC
>NW_027595402.1:445000-450000 GCF_031162955.1 Sander vitreus | reverse complement strand
CCCAGAAAAAGTGTTTTTTTTCATAATATGGGCACTTTAAACCCGCTCCGAGATAATTATCCATTTTTATAACGGAGACACACAGCTGACAACTCTGAGACGAGACCGTTGGCGGACAGATTGTCAGAGAAATCACTCGACGACAAAACAGGAGGAGGAGATTTCTTCCGTCAATGTCAGCTACTCGTTCAGTTGTTGTCAGAAAGGGCGCGGACTTTGTTTCATCATGGGAGGGGACACATTAAAACCGGGAGGGGGGAAAGAGAGAGAGAGACAGATGATAATGTCACACAGACTGATGATGTCACACAGACTGATGATGTCACACAGACGACCAGCGATGTGTGCTCAGAACAGCTTATGGATCTGAAAGTTACCGTCCCTTAAATCATATAGAAGTCCGTAAATTGTGTGCAAGGTTGAAGTTGCGGGCTAGTAAATGCTCTGTTTTTGGTTCACTTCCTGTATTTTGGTCGGACTCACCTGAAGTGAACCCAACGCTAACTGTACGTACACACCCGCCGCCGACTCGAGCTTCTAAAGATACCGGAAGTCATTCATTTTCAATGGAAGCTGGCTTCTCTCAGCTGCAAGGAGCGGCAAATCCGTCGGCGTCGCATTTTGGGCGACCAGAGCGTCAAGCAGAAAGCTGAAGTTGGGTCAACTTTATGGTAATGAGCTATGACGCAAACGCCAGCAACCAATCAGAAAATAGACGTCCCTCGCGCTGGCTGATTCCAGAGAAACATACGATGTAAACTTTCGTTCCTACCAAAACATTAATTCCGAGAAAAAGGAGGAAAAGCTCATCATGGCCGTTGCTGGGTTCCCAATCATTGATGATATTTGCGTCCGGGGACCAGTTAACGTTACCTGCCGGTCACATCGTCTCTAAACAGTCCGCTCACGGTGAAGTCCGGCACGCATCAACAGCTGGCGGCTGCTCGCTCTGCCTGCGTTCTGCTGCAGTTCAGCGGCTAACGAGCGAGCTAACTGCTAACAGACACCGCCGCGACCAACAAACAATACACATTCTGTCATTATATATGTCATTCATAAAAGGTTTCTAGTGTTGATGTATTGGCCGTGCAGTGGCTGCTTGAGCTTTTTCTTCAGTCGTGTGTTGAACATGATCGAACATATAACGCTGTTACGTCAGAGTGGCCAAAGCGTCAAACAGCTTCCCGTCACGTTTCTCACCTGCCCAAACGAATCGCACCAGCGGGGCAAACAACCTCTAGTTCAATTAAACCAAACTAAAGGCTGTGGGTGTGAAAACGCCCTAAGTTTAATTTGTTTGCAGCTCAATTATCCGAGCGTAATACAAGTATATTACAGTATCGGTATCGGCAGATATTCATTATTCAACCCGTCGACCAATTAAAACCGTAAGACACTTTTGTCTCTTTCCTGGTGTTTTAAATGACTTGTTTCGACGTTTCTTTGTCACTTTTTCCGATGTCCTGGTTGATATTTTTCTGCGCTTTTTGGACATTTTTGTCTATTGAATTGAATGAAACACTCAAATTCAATGAAAGTAGTGAACTGATTATTTATTTTACTTGTGAAGAGCGTCACGGAACCATCCACGTTATTTATTTTGACAATTTGGTTGAAAGAAACCCACATTTCTGATATAGAAACGTTTTGAGAAAATGGTTGAAATTTGGGTAGAGACAGCAGCTAGAGTTCGCTGCCTAACAAGAAACGATACTTGCCATCGTTATGAGCTTCTTGCAAAATCGACCTAAATGGTCGTTTTTTGGGGTGAGGACGGGCCGCAAAGTTTTGAAAGTGTAAAGTATCTAATTGTACTCGTTCTTGTAGTAGTCGTACTGAAGTAGTACTGATAACAATCATCAGTTCACACTCTTGACTCTTCATCAACCCCACGACGTCATTAACCAACCAGAACGCTCCGTGTGAACTGGGTCAGCAGTTTGACGGCCGTCTATGTTTACATTCAGAGTGGCGTGTGATTCGACGATGTCAACGATGTCACGGTCACTGGAGTTTAAATGCCCCCCCCTCCCCCCCAAAAAAAAAGAACTGCTGAAAGAGAGAGAGACCTTTTGTTTACGAGAGTTTGAAGATGAAGGGATGAGAGAGGAAATGACTGACACACACACACACACACACACACACACACAAACACACAGACACACACACACACACACACACACACACACACACACACACACACACACACACACACACACACACACACACACACACACACACACACACACACACACACACACACACACACACACACACACACACACACACCATGATTTTGTTGCGTACCAAGTAAACAAACCAACAAGCCATTGTTTGGAACCCGGTCTGTTACCAAGACGATCAGTGGAACTCGGACCGGTTGCCCGGCATCTAAAGCACATGCACGTGCACACGCGCAAATATATCCTATTTATTAAAATGTTAATACAGAGTAAAACTCCCACACACCCACACACACACACACCCCCCCCCACACACACACACACACAAGTAACTGCAAACCAATAATACACTGAATATTTACACACCAAATTAATTTGACCTCTTCCCCCCCTTGTCACACACACACGCACACACACACACACACACGCACACACACGCACACACACACACACACACACACACACACACACACATATAGCATGACCTCACACTCAAACACACAGGACTAAAGATGACTCATGCGACAGAGTGACACAAGAGGTTAAAATCATCTGGAGGTGATTAGGTTTTATAACTTATAGCAAAATGTACTGTCACATCAATACTAATTACGCAGTCAAATGTCTCCTATTATTATAAAGTACATACACAGCTGTAACAATTCCACATTTTAATGAATTGTCTCAGAAATAATTAACAATAATATAATTGTCTCTTTCGTAGATTAAGGGCCTACTTTTCCAAACAAATCCCAGGATAGATCTTTTGTTATAGCTATATCCCTGTGATGTGACCCAGATAATGTGATAACACAGTGTTAACTGACTGCATGTTGTGTGTAGCAGCGTGTTCAGTTCTTATTAAACCGGAAATACGACCTCATGTCTAAACCAGAAAACGTTGGTCACGGTTTGTTTGAACGTAACGGTCTCGTCTTTAAAGTGCTCATATTATGCTCATTTTCAGGTTCATAATTGTATTTAGAGGTTATATAACAGAATAGGTTTACATGGTTTAATTTTCAAAAAACACCATATTTTTGTTGTACTGCACATTGCTGCAGCTCCTCTTTTCACCCTGTGTTCAGGTCTCTGTTTTAGCTACAGAGTGAGACCTCTCACTGCTGTAACATCTTTGTTGGCAGTCGCACATGCTCAGTAGCTAGGTAAGGACCGCACGCTCAGTAGCTAGGTAAGGACTACATGCTCAGTAGCTAGGTAAGGCATCGCACCTCTGGGGGGCCACGCGCCTCTGGGGGCATCGCACCTCTGGGGGGCCTCGAGCCTCTGGGGGGCATCGCGCCTCTGGGGGCCTCGCGCCTCTGGGGGGCCTCGAGCCTCTGGGGGGCATCGCGCCTCTGGGGGGGGGGCCTCGAGCCTCTGGGGGGCCTCGAGCCTCTGGGGGGCATCGCGCCACTACCGGTCAAAAGTTTGGGGTCACTTCGAAATTTCCATTCCACTCCAGTACAGCCAGAATACCAGCTGAGATCAGTTGCATTGTTTTTTTAATCAGGGCAGCAGTTTCCAGATATTACATTATGTGTTTACATAATTCCAAAAGGGTTCTCCAATGTTGTAGACAGAAGTGGCTGAAAAAACGCTTGAAATCCATGCTTTTTGGTCTAAACGTCATACCCAAATTAAAAGTGGTACAGCTCCCATATACTCTGACACTCTGGGGTGTGCCTGACATCATTGGAAAGGAAACGCTCTCAAGTTGTTGTTAGAAGTGTCAGGGTGATTCTAGGCCTTACTGACACAGAGTTACAGAGGCTAGAATGGAGGGTTTTTATTTCCATCCAAGTCATACATCTGTAAAATGATTAGAATACACTGCTGGAAACACATCTAGTGAGATACAGACAACACAATGTCATAGCCACATGTCTCAGCTTACTACAGAAAAAATCGGTAGGTGGAGGGTGGGGGTGTGGCCTTGACCAACTGCTACTTCGCTCGCTTTGAAAGCCATGATGTCTCTCTCTTTGTCATTGGTGGGCCAAATTCTCTGGGCGGGCAAAGCAGAGAAAGGGGAGGTAACCTTTCCCCTTATGACGTCATAAGGAGAAGATTCCAGATCGGCCCATCTGAGCTTTCATTTTCTCAAAGGCAGAGCAGGATACCCAGGGCTCGGTTTACACCTATCACCATTTCTAGCCACTGGGGGACCATAGGCAGGCTGGGGGGAACTCATATTAATGTTAAAAAACCCTCATAAAGTGAAACTTTCATGCCATGGGACCTTTAAACTGACCTTTGTTGATCTGAAATGAAGACAGATTCAGCAACTGCACGGCCTATTTCTCGCTTAAAATGTTATAACTATATAACTATTTTCGTAAAATATGAGATCGTATTCCGAACGAGTCGACATTATGCTCGGTTTTGAAATTCGGTAGCAGCCAGACCCACGTGACGCGTTCATCCAATCAGCTGCCAGTGGTCCCGCCCCCTTCCACTTTGTAGTCCAGATGGCGCCTGTTTAGTGCGAGTAGGGTCCATCGTTCCACACTGAACTTTTTGACCGTTTTTTTAGGGGTCATCCGGGTACTTTCAGCGCGCTGACTTTTTGCGTTATCTACACAATATACTTTAAACTAGGTGTTTGAAGTGTGCAAGTAGGCGCTTTGAGACACAGCCCTGGTCTGATACCTGAACTTGCGTATCGGCCGATACCAAACCCCGTCTACGGAAAGCTGCTTCACTCCCTATTCAGCCCCATTGTACCTACTTTGGTTGCAGTTCCACCAGAGTTCCACTAGGGGTGATCGCGGTCCAGTGCTAAATGAACGGGACTCTATGGAGCTAGACGGCTAA
>NW_027595402.1:420000-435000 GCF_031162955.1 Sander vitreus | reverse complement strand
ATAGAGTGCAAAGAGTGCGAGGACATTCGGCAGGTGGACAAAATAACAGAAACATTTTATGATGCGACTGAATTCAACACTGCTTTAAAATTTACCATAAATCAAAAGTTGTTTCTGTTATTTTGACCACCGGACGGTTATCAAGATGAACAGGACAGCCTGCAACGTTTTGGTCCCAATCTGAAGATACAAACACACAAAGGCAGCACAATTCTTCAGTTTTTAACTGAACCGAATGTAACAATGTGTAATAGGGATTTATTGGTTTTAAACGTCAAGAGACTGTATGTAACTGAGATGTAAACAAAGCCTTTCATGTGGCGGACAAACATTTGGCTGCTCAAGAGGAATGTCAGAAGCATTTCGGAAGTTAGAACGGAAGTACAAAGAGACATTGTTATGGAGATGATACTAGGGCTGCACAATTAATCACAATTTTATCGAAATCGCAATATGGACTAAATCCAAATCACAGGGGGGCGCAATATTTGTTAAAGGCAAAATATGTTTCAAACCGTTCTTAAATAAAAGTACTGTAGTGCTGCGGAGACGTCCCGGCCTACAAATCATATCCTACAGACTCAAAATCTTTGTTTGGTACAGATCCTCGCTAGTGTGACCAGCCAGACCCACATCCAGATGTTGGGTCTGGGAACTCCCCATTGGCTGGGCTCAATCCGAGGGGCGGGATCAACGGTTGTCTTTCAAATTCCCTCTGCACGCGATAGGATAGAGCTACAACCAATCAGAGCAACGCTAGTTGATAGATTACACTTTTGCCGTATCCGGTCGGCAAAACTCTGAACACATCTTCCTTTCTTAAGAATGACTTCAGTGCCGTTCTTGGTTCTTTTCTCAAAGAAAAGCTGAACTCCAAGTCTTCCAGAAGACCGCTGTTCCCAGCAGCAGCAGCCTTAAGCCCCGCCCACCGACTCTATACACGATGTGATTGGCCTGACTAGAGTTTGGTTTTTCCAGCTCACAAGCCAACGGAGAGTTGCTAGACGACCCTGGCTGCAAATTACATTTGTTGCTGCTAGGGTGCGTCTAGATTTCTAGGCTAGATCCTCGCAACAATCACGCTATAATCTGAAAATGAGAATAATGATACAAAAATGATCATTCCCTCCAATATCGTGAATCATATCGCAATATCAGTCAAAATAATCGGAATTAGATATTTTCCTAATATCGTGCAGCCCTAGATGATACACTATTTTATCGCATCGGTGTAAACTGGCAAGTTTCAGAACGCTGCAGACCGCCGCGTTGCACGTAGCTGCAGACCAACGGGTCTAGTCGCGAATCTTTGGTCTGAACTGGAAGTTTACAGGAAGACATCCATCAACCACCCAAATCTCTACACAACAGAAAATAAATAAACTCTCAAACTTAAATATTTACTACAACCAACGAACAAGGCGACATCGTCGACGTATAGTGAAATATTTTACTTGTTAGCAAGTTCTTAATACGTTGTTGAGCCTGACTGAAGTACAATGAGAAGTTTTATTCCCTGCGGGTTGTGGACGGCTGCTATTTTAGTTGAAGTGAATGAAAAATGTTCAGTTCAGTCATGGTTGTCGTTTAAACCTGAACAAGATTCTTAAAAACTAATGATATCACATTGTTAGATTGGACCGACAAGAAATAAACTCTAAAACGTTGGCTACTGATGAAACGTTGCCTGATAGATTGACAACAACCAGCCACTCTTTAACAACAAAGTGAGGCTTCTTCTTCCTCGACCTATGGCAACATGTTTTGGTTCCTTATTGGTCTGTTCAGGATGTTGAAACCAAATCTGTAGCTGGTAAGTTACGTTGATACGTTGCCATCAATCAACCGTCCAAATCTTCACAGTATAGAGTAAAGGCTCTGACACACCAACCCGACAGTCGGCAGAAAAGGCAGTTTGACTGATGAGTCGGCTCCCCGAGGTCCAAAAAGTGCCTCGGAACACACCGAAGCGACGCCGACTTGAGCGTACGTTCTGCGCATGACGTAATACAAAAAATTAAAATCGGAAATGAAGAACGCGTCACGTGGGTCTGGCTTCTCCAGCCGATAGTAATGCCGGCTTGTTCGAAATACAGTACGAGCTCATATTTTACAAAAATAGTTCACCGAAATGTGTTTCTGAAAACATTTTAAGCGAGAAACAGGCCGTGCAGCTGCTGAATCTGTCTTCATTTCAGATCAACAAAGGTCAGTTTAAAAGATTTTCGTCAGATTTTGAGAGGCGTTCATCCCGATGGTTATTTCCGGGTCCGAATGCCCGCCCTCCGACCGAGCGAGTCAGGTTGGCCAAAATGACGACGGCTCCTCCGATGGACGACGGCACGGAACACACCGAACAGACTCGAGTCACCGACCTCGCTAGACTGTCCGACGGACGATTATCGGGTTGGTGTCAGGGCCTTAAAAAAAACACTAAAACTTTGGCTACGGATGCTGCCTAAAAGATTGGCTACAACCAACCTTTTTTTAACCAACGAACAAGGAAATATCGTCAACATACTGAAGACATTTTTTGGTTTGTAACTAAATTTAAGTCTCAACTCTTTGGTATTCAGATTGGTTTCTCGTGAGCTCAAGAAAGTATTTAAAAGAAATTCCAAGTCCCTTTAGGGGCTCCGTACATACACTACCGGTCAAAAGTTTGGGGTCACTTAGACATTTCCACTCCAGTATAGACAGAATACCAGCTGAGATCAGTTGCATTGTTTTTTTAACCAGGGCAGCAGTTTCCAGATTAGGGTTCTCGACTGTTGTAGAAAGAAGTGGCTGATCTTTAATGCAATATCTACATTGCCCATTATCAGCAACCATTCATCCAACGTTTCCAAAGGCCCATTCTGTTTACTAATCTGATATCATTTTAAAAGACTAACTGAGAAAACATTGGAGAACCCTTTTGCAATTATGTAAGCACATAATGTAATATCTGGAAACTGCTGCCCTGATTAAAAAAAACAACTCAACTGATCTCAGCTGGTATTCTGTCTGTAATGGAGTGGAATGGAAATGTCTAAGTGACCCCAAACCTTTGACCGGTAGTGTATAAGCTTTTGCCTGGCATTAATGTTAATTAACTACAGCTAAATATGATCTGCAGTAGGCAACGTTTATCATTCTGACCAGTAAAAGTGATGGTCAGTGGCGGCTAAAAATGAGAAGCTGCTACCAAATAAAAAAATTAAAAAAAAAGACCAAAAGGAGACAAAAGATTAAATAAGAGTCCAAACAGAACAGCGAATAGGAAGCCAGTCGGTGCAGAGTTGTGCATCATACCAGTCTCTGTGAAATAAGAGAAGCTGTTTTTTCAGCAGCGGTGTTGAGGCACTTTTAGTTGCTGCGAGTTTCTGACTGCAGAGGCTGAGGATTTTTTTTTAAAGTTCAAAGAACGGCTTAGTGCCTCACAGAGGATTATGGATTTACTCCCCAACACAATAAGACAGAGGCAAGAAAACCAGGGGGGGTTCGTCTCTGTTAAACAGGTCAGAAGTCACAAGTACTGTACGTCTGTGAATGGATGTATAGTATAGAAACGGAGAGATAATCATGCTAAGAATTCAAAATAAAATACATCCTTTTCAAAGCTTTTTAAGACTTTTGAACCACATTTTTAGACCTGGAAAGTGATAAAATTGCACGTTTTCCGAGCCTTTAAAGGAGCCCATTCAACATCCAAAACAAATAATTTCCCCGTAAACTGCTGTATCTAACTCCTCATATTTGTAGCGAACACTTTCCAGAGGCTGTAAATCCATCCCAAACCCAAAAGCTCCCATTCCACTTTGGTATAAATAAACTACCTACCTACCTACCTAACTATCCCAAAATCCACATGCATCAGAACATTTCTAGTCCATTTATTACAAAACATCCTTCGAACCCAACTTCCGTTCACGTGGCCAATTTTGGTTGTTGTTTGGTTGTGTCAACTTTCCTCCAGCCAGGAGGGGGCGTCTACGCTGGGGTTGTTGAGGCATTCGCCGGCCTGCAGCATGTTCTGCTCCAGGAAGTTTTGACACGATAAACTGTGAGCAGCGACGGCGCTGTGGAGCAGCCACAGCTGCTTGTGGAGGACTTTAACCTGCAGAGAAAAAAAAGTGATTTGTCAAGTCCAACCCATCATTTTATTAATATTTAGTATCATGATAAGTACAATATCTCAGCGATAAGGATTATATTTCAACAAAACTAGGGCTGCAACTTACGCTTTTTTTCTCGATTAGTTGTTGGGTCTATAAAATGTCAGAAAATGGCTTTGTCCCTCATTCTTTCGCTCTCTGTGTGTTGCCGTTCTCAAAATCAATTGCTTCTGAAAACAAACTTCGAGCCATCAAGCTGCACGCTGAAAATATCAAGTTTTGAAGAAAATTGTGGACTGTGCAACAAGGCAGACCTGCTTGGCTCTTTCAGGGAATGATTGTGAAGATTTACAAAGAATATGTTGAGGACATTTCCTCTAACTGGGACGTTTTGGGACTGATTGGTGGGATTGCTGTGGACGAAGTACACACGGAGATACACTGGTGAGAGCTAATGAGGTGTAACCATGTATCAGCGGATTTAAATAGCTCACGTTACTGTATTGTGTCAACAGTATGTGTGTTTTTTTCTCCTATCCCAGAATGCATCTGTGGTGTAGCCAGACCTTTCTCCCACAGTACTGCGGAGATAGAGCTGGCAATGCGAGACTACTACTACTACGTTAAAAGTAAATGGTGACAGAAACAACTGTACCTAAGTCACACTCTGTGATCTGAACCGTCTCACCTTGTTCTCCTGCAGCAGTTTGACTTTGACGGACAGGCCGTCCCGGACGCTCTGGTATCGCTCCCTCTGGCTCTGGAAGTCCTTCTGGGCCAGCTCCAGTTTGGGCAGGGTGATGGCGTCCCGGGGCCCCAGGTTCAGCTCCTCCAGGTCCACTCTGTACGCATCATACTCCATCCTGAAATCAGAGAAGTTTACACTAGGGCTGCAAGATATGAGGAAAATATCTAATTGTGATTATTTTGACTTATATTGCGACTGCTATATGCTTCACGGTATTGGAGGGAATGATAATTTTTGTGTCATTATTCCCATTTTCCTTGATAAAATACTGAAATTAAAATGATTATAGTGTGATTTTTGTGAGGATTTAGTCTGTAGGACAGGATTTGTAGGCCGGGACGTCTCTGCAGCGCCACAATACTTACGTCCTGCCAGACTGATCTCATGAAATGGCGTATGTACGACACACCAATTCGTATGCCATTATTGGCGTGTTCTCAAGACGCATACTCACTTTTTAGCGTGTTTATCAACGCTGTTTGGCCTCCATTGAGTTACGTCACCTTGCGATTGCGTGTGAATTGACGCCGTAGCGAATAGTATGCAAGGGCGAATCGCTGCGTAGGGAGGTTGGTTGGGTTGGAGGATGGGTCAAACAACACAGGACTCGTGTCCCGCGGGTCACGTTTCCTAAACTCAACCATCGTTTTCTTCTTGCGATAACACGCCAAGTGGCGTGTATGTTTACGTCCGCTGTATACAGCGTAGACATACACGCGGATAGCTGAAAATGCGTACAACGGCACATGGCATCATGACTTTTACGCAAAGTCATGATGCCATGTTGGTCCTTCATGCTGCGTTCATGCCATATGATGGAAATTATGGAAATAAGAAACATTCCCATGGTTATGGGGACTTAAATTTCGGCTTGTGATTTCCCTACAGTTCCCAGAATGCCTTTCTGTGTTGTCCCTAACTCAAACCCCAACCTTTCTTGTGGCAGAAATGGTTAGTTTTCTGCTCCTGTGGGTGCAGACATTAGTGTCTCTCTCACCTGGCAGCCTCGTACTGCTTGGCGTTGATCATAGTGTCCTCGATGGTTTTGTTGACCAGAGTGTTCATTTCGGATGTAAAGGTGTTAATGGCCACCGTCAGAGTCTCGCCGCTCTTTGACAGAAACTTCTGAGCCTCTGCGTTCACACCAAACTCCACCTGACAGAAAGAGAGTTCACATTCATTGATTGACACCAACCAACTTCCATCATGGCTGCCTGAATTACTGAAGCTGTTTATGTTCCCGTCCATCTCCACCTGAGACTGTTGAGCACAGCGAGACTCCAAAGGCCGGCAGACCTGTGCTAAAGGGGGAGGAATGTCACGTCATTATCTAGCTGTTGGCCTATCTACGTCATAGAGTCTGCAAACGCTGAAATGAAGGAGACTGTTGGTGGACCCGTTGTGGGTAAGAGACTGCTGAAGAGGATTGTGTTTTCTGATTTGTCGTGACGTTTCCCCACAGAGTCTGTGTCAATGTTATGTCCGTGTTTTAAATGTCAAATAAACTGACGCTGACGAGGGAAGAGGACTGGGCTGGCTAGCGTCGATGCTGAGGACAAAGGTAGGCCTCTAACCCTTAAGCCCAGTTCAGACCAAACTGTATTTTTTTTTGGGGCGACCTCTAGCTCACCCAGTAAGAGCGTGCGCCCCATGTAGGACCGTGAGTCCTTTGCAGCGGCCTGGGTTCGAATCCGACCTGCGGCCCTTTGCTGCGTGTCGTCCGCACTCTTTCTCTCCCCCTTTCCTGTCTATCCACTGTCACTATCAAATAAAGGGAAAACTCCCAAATAACCTAAAGAAAAATAAAAATAAAAATGTATTTTCTTTGTTTGTTGAAAGTCATGAAACTAAATGCACAACGTTGCAAAACAAACTGGAGTTAACAGCAGAGATATTATAGTTATGAAATGTATTTATTTTTTGGAATTATTAAGCCTCGGTTATATTGGCTGAAAAAGGTAAGAAAAGATGAACGAATGCATCACATTAACTAGGAATACGGGGTTTTACGGCTGCTGACATCCAGCAGTAGACTCACATGCAGTGTTGGCGTTTTGACGCTGAGGTCGCTGAAGGCGTCCCCCAGTGTCTTCTGGGTGACTGAGAACTGAGCAAGCTGACTGGCGAGCGTCTGGGCCAGCTTGGTCACGTTGTCGTAGCGTTGTCGGTCGTCTTTGAGCAGCTCGAGGCGAGGCTCCAGGTCCAGGTCCACCGTACGAGATCCTCGGCCGAGCTTCTCCGACAGAGCCTGCCGGGTGCACTGCAGGGAGACAGCGTTGTTATCCATCAGACAACTAGGTGTCTAACTGTTCAGATGCACCAATCAGGGCCGGGGGGGTGTCTAACTGTTCAGATGCACCAATCAGGGCCGGGGGTGTCTAACTGCGTGTCAATCACTGCTCATGCACACGCATTCATTCTCCCTTGTGGGGGGAGGGGCTTAGGAGACCGTTTTGGGCTTTAGCAGAAAGGGGGGGAGGGGCTGAGAAGTTGTTGACGTTCAAATTTTTTGGCTAAGTCCTGGATCTTCACAATCCTACCTACAGCACCTTTAAGTCCAAGACCAGGACTAGTCGAGACCGAGTTAAGAAATTGATGCCTGATGACTGAGGTATAAGACGCAGCCATTCGTATCCCAGGCAACCAATGTCAACGCCAGTTCTAGCTGGATTTTGAATTAAACTAATACCTGTTTTCTGAACAAGCGCTTGTTTTAAAGGAGGAAGTTACTTTGGAACAAAAGCACATAGTGCTGGACTCGGTCGAGACCAACTAGAATATTTAGCGAGTCCAACGGCCGAGTCTGAGACAAGTTCGAGTCTAAATACCAACGAGTCCGAGACGAGTCAGAGATAACAAAAAAACATCTGTAAATTAAAAATGTATCAAAATTAGCTTTTGACTTTGAATATCAAAATCAGAAGCAAGATCAGCAAGTATTTTTCTTCTCTTCTCCCTCCCTGCCTACTTGCGCACATCCAAAGAAAAAAAACCGCTACGGACATCGCGTAGCTTACCGGTTGGAAGCATGAAGCTAAAGACACGGGATAACGTTAGCTTAGCGGTAGCCTGCAGCTGCTCTTTACAGAGCAACAGAACTGGAAAATCCTCCTGCTTCTTTTGCCTTCCCCGTGAGTGAGTTATGGAAACAAACAACGAAGGTAAAGCATCTGGGCTCTGGCGGGACTCCATGGTGCATTCATGTGCACCTTGTTTAACTAATGGTGCATTCATGTGCATCTCGTTTAACTAATGGTGCATTCATGTGCACCTCGTTTAACTAATTGTGCATTCAAGTGCACCTCGTTTAACTAATGGTGCATTCATGTGCACCTTGTTTAACTAATGGTGCATTCATGTGCACCTCGTTTAACTAATTATGCATTCAAGTGTGCCTCGTAAACTCAGAGAAACTCAAACTGTTGTTGCAAAGAAAGAGTTTAGATTGAAAATCGAATTGTGGATTTCGACAATCGTGACACCCCCTAATTTTGACCAACGAACAGCTCGATTCCTCTCACCTTATAGGTGGCGATGCTCCACTTGCGGACTCTCTCCAGCTTCTCACTGGCTGGGTTCTTGTTGTTGCCCTGGACGACCACAGGTCCTGGTTTCTGCGGCGTCACTGGGAGGTCTGGGGTGGGGTGGGGGGGTCAAAGGTCAACGGAGACTTATCATGGCGACATGAATTGAGTCTGATAAGTTTTACACCCGGCTTATCTCAATATTTCCTATAGCTTTTGTTGCACCACTTTCTGATCATAAGAACTCCTTTTCTCTTCATTTACGTACCTTTGGTTTGCTCCATTTCCGTGGCGGCCTCCGGCGTGGCCTCAGCTGCACCAGAAGTGAGACTGTTGTCGGTGTGGTTGCAGTAAATGTTTGCATCCTGTAAGAAAACACAGGTGGAGAAGATCAGATCCTTTGTAACCAGGCCCACAGAAAGTTCGCTGGGTTGTAGTTAAAGCCCCTTCAGACGGGAAAAGCCTGCCTGGGTCTCTGAGATCTGTCACTTCTTGGCACTCCTTCAAAACATCACTCTTTACTTACTTGCATGCAAACTGTTGCAGTAAATCAGGGGTGTCAAACTCAGTTTCACAAAGGGCAACACTGGGGAAAGAGAATCCCATCCAGGGCCAGACGTGTATAGGTCATTAACGTGCTTTTATTTCATCGAAAAAGTCAAATATCTTTGACTCTATTATTGCATGTCTCATATAGTCTTCTCACTCACAGTTTGGTCGACATAAAGTCCTGAAAAAGTCAGCAAAAGAGTTCCAAAGCCGTCCTAGAATTTAGCAAATCAAGCAAAACAATGATTACATTTTCTAAGCAGGCGACCACGCAGCTGACTCACAACAAGCTCTTTCACAGCCGGAATATGAAGACTCTCTGCTTCTGCTTCTGGGGGGATTTCTGAGTCTCACGTGAGTGTCACGTAATTGCAAGTTGAAAAACAGTTTCCCATGTTTTTGGTTTGGCGCACAACTAGGTGGGCCAAAATTGATTGTGAACCTAAATTGATATGCGGGCCGGATCAGAATTTGCGAGGGGCTGGATTTGGCCCGCGGGCCTTGAGTTTGACACATGTAAATGTTTTCCTCATGTGTGACTGGACTTTTGTTTTATATACCCAAATATTCGGGATACTTTTTGTCCTTTCCTTTTATTTATGTGTATACATGCGAGTATGGGTGTAGGTGTGCGTATGTATGTTATGTATGTTTATACCATGGTTTGGGTGAATACTCGATTCTGATTGGCTGCAGGGTGTCCATAAAAAAGTGATGTAGGACACCTACTGACTGACTGTTTACTGTTGTAAATGAATGCGCTACATGAAAACAAAAAGGAAATTACATGATGCATGAACACACACACACACACACACACACACACACACACACACACACACACCTGTCGTCTACAATTAGGAGAGATTACAACAAGAAATGTCAACACTGGAGGTCGTCCTTCATGTTCTCATTTCAACCAAATGTTGTGCAGGTTTTCAGGAACACGCACACATGGAGGGCTCACCGGACCGGAGGGAATTTTAGGTCAAAGCTGTTGTGTCACATTGAATAGACAGCCAAGCATGTAGTGACGACACACACACACATACACTCACTATGTATCCAGTATTTTAACAGCAAAGAGCAAAAATGTGCCGCTTTACGGCGGGGAACTGAAGCCGCCACCACACGTTTGTGTTATTGTGTGACTTTGGGGTTTTTAAAAGGGTTAGGAAATAACAAAACTAACAAACTAACTAACCGACAGAGGCAGCGTTAGAGCAGCAACTCCCGTGTTCTGCGAGGTAAAATGTCTGTTTTTGTCAAAGGAGTCTGGTGGCTTTGAAGAGAGCAGAGATAACGGCTCCGTCGTAAAAAGGGGACGTCTCAACATATAGTGGCCGTTAGAGGAACTGCAATTTGAGATACTTGTGGATTCATGTGATTAAATCAGCAACGTGACATCATGATTTCGCGTAAACATACACGCCACTTTCTAAAGCCAAGTGGCGTGTTATCTGTACGTATTTCCATCTAGCCGCGTGTATGTCTACGATGTATACAGCGGATGGGTTGCAGACTGATCTCAATAAGTGGCGTATATATGACACGCCAATTTGTATGCCATTTTGGCGTGTTATCAAGACGCAGACATAATCGCTTTTCGGATGGTTGGGTTTAGGAAACGTGACACGCGTCTCCTGGGTGAAAGTCCTGTGTTGTTTGACCCGTCCACCCCCCCCCCCCCCCCAACTAACCTCCCTATGCGGATTTTTGGGCTTTCATACTACTCGCTATGGCGTAAATTGACACGCAATTGCAAGGTAATGTAAGTCAATGGAGGCCAAACGGCGTTGATAAACACGCTAAAAAGCGAGTATGCGTCTTGATTACACGCCAAAATGGCATACAAACTTATTGAGATCAGTCTGAAATCAGGAAATGATGATGAAAGTAAGAGGACATCTCAACTGTTTAACGTAAAACAAAGCTCTTAATTGCTGCTCTGCACGCAGGGGACCGCTCCCGTTTTCTGCCGTCACTCTGTCACTATTAACCACAACAACGGCCGTCTTATCGGAGAAACAAACAATCACTGTCACCGTTCATCACACCGCTTTGCTTACTTGTCGTGACGACTTGCTGATACCATTGTGCAAGCTGCATGCTGTTCCTGTTTCTTTTATTCAGCCGGTTGCGTAACGTGTGAATGTGTGAGCAATATCTGTGAGGAACAAACACATCAAACACACGTCTGATTTATACGTGTGTAACAGACTGATAACAGGCTCATCAGTCAAAAGGAGGAGAGATTAGTTTGTAATGTTAACAGCCATCAGCTACCCTGCTGAGGGGAAAACAACTAGGTAAACAAAAGGTGCCTCTTTTTCAGGCTTGATTTTTTGGGCCCGATCTAACTATATCAATATCGTGATATGAGACTAGATATCGTCTTAGATTTTGGATATCGTAATATGGCATAAGTAGAGATGCACCCATAGAGGTTTTCACGTGTCACAGTCTGACATACGCTGATTTCATGCCTACAACGCTACAATTAACTGACAACATAAGTTATACGAGTTACAGTTCTCAAGGACGCACACACACACACACACACACACACACACACACACACACACACACACACACACACACACACACAGTCTCGTTTTCCTTTCTCTCAACTTTTCCGCCGTGTGTCGCGCGTACCCGCTCGCGGTGTGAAGCGCGTGTCGGCGCTATTCTTGAACATGTCGGGAACCTTGTGAATTAACCTGCAACATGTCAGCTGTTTGGAGATTCTTCAGCGTGTGTGCAGAAGATAACACGTTTGCAATATGCAACACCTGCAAGGAGGAAGTAGGGCGTGGAGGGACGACACCAAAAACCCCAAATCACATTTTCTTAGTTGGATATCGGACGTGAAAAGAAGGAAATGGTTCCAACGTTGCTCTTTAGATGTGTGTGGATTTCCCGCAACAGGAGTCATTTATATAGTTCTATTCTATAGTGATCCATCATCTGTTCAACACATGTTCTATTAAAGAAAAGATTATATAATAAACATTTGTGTGTGCTGTAAAGTGGTTAGAAAAAAGGAAATCGGTATCGTCTTTTCCTGGTTTTAAAGGCTGCATTACAGTAAAGTGATGTTATTTTCTGAACTCACCAGACTGTTGTAACTGTTCTGTTATTTACCTTTAACCACGTAGTCATTATATCCACATTACTGATGATTACTTATCAAAAATATCATTGTGTAAATATTTTGTGAAAGCACCAGTAGTTAATACTACAATATTGTTGCGGTATCGATATCGAGGTATTTGGTAAAAAATATCGTGATATTTGATTTTCTCCATATCGCCCAGCTCTACTGCAGGTCGGAGCTTTGCGTCGCCCAAGATGACTGTGATTGGTTTAACCCTTGTGTTGTCTTCCCGTCAACCGTGCAACTTTGTGTTTTTCTGGGTCGAAATTTCAACATTTTGTTCTTTTTCTACACTTTTGTAGACGTTTCTGTTGATTTTATTCAAAAAAATGTCACTTTTTCCCCAATAATTGTTTTTTTTTTCACTTTTTTTGAGTTTTTTTTATTTTTTTATTATGTTTTTGTAAAAATGTTTACACGTTTTTTGTCGCTTTTTCAACAAAAAAAAGATGTTTTTTTTTCCTGTGTTTTTGTAGCTTTTTCCAACATTTGTCACTTTTTTCATCGTTCTTTTGTCATAGTTCTGATATAGAAAGTGTTTGTAAGGACAACAGGAGGGTTAAAGAAATGCCCGTAAACCAGAGCATGCTTTCCTCCCATCCCAGAATGCTGTGCGGACTAGCCAGACCCTCCTCCGCAGCGCTGTGGAGGAGGGTCTGGCAATGCGAGGCTATGAATCAGTAACTAGAGAGGTTTTCATGCCGTCTCACCCTCCGAGGAGTCTTCTCCTCTTCTGTGACGCCTCCGGGCACCATGACGACGTCTCCTCTCGGCTTCACCTCATCCATCATCTATTTCTCTCCTCCCGCTTCTCTTCTTCCACTTCTTCCTGTAGATAAAACCCCCCAAAAAAACATCAATCGACAACGTGCGTTTTGATTTTTTTCCCCCTTTGAGATAATAGAAAATGACACAAGGTTTGGGGAAGACTTGGGCGCACGTATTTGGCGAGGCGTTCTGGCGGTTCCTCCCTCAAGAAAATGTGACGTTTTTCCATAGAATCGAAGCAGTTTTCACATAAGTAATGAATGTTATAAAAGGTCAATTGTAATTATTAATAAGCAATATTGTATAAAATATAACAAATCATGCTAAAGCTGTCAGAGAGTCAGAAGTAGAGAAGTACAACGTACAATATTTCCCCCGTTATAGTTTGAGCCATTTAAAAGATTATGTTCATAGACAGATGTTATGTCAAATATGACAAACAACAGCTCATATGGTACGGCTTGCAGAAGACAAATAAGACGAAGAGGTCAGATAGTGAAATAACATTTCAGTCAAAGCATAAGTTATCCTGGTCCCAAAGAATGTGAAAAATGTAGTATTACTTAAATAGAACAATCAAACAAAATATCAGGAAATTAAATAAATATGGCTTAAAAATCTGGTTACAATCTCATAATCAGGCTACTAGTTAGAAGTCAGTAGGAGTGTAAGAAGAAAAAAAAAAAAAAATCACACTTGTGTATCGTGATATTTTATTTAGCAATACTGTATTGATTTTCTTTTTTTAGTTTACGTGGAAAAATATTCACGTTGGACAGTGGTTCACGTTTATGTTGGTGCAACATTTAATACTGAATACATTTGACAGATGTTAACTTTAACTTCTTTATTTAATAAATTACAAGTTTAAATTGAAATGCTTTTATTTTTTTACATTTTGACTCCGCCTTGCTTAGTTGTGTGTTTCTTTGGAGAGTAACGTCCGTGTGGTTAAACAGCGACATCTAGTGGTGAAAAGGAAGAAACACACATCTGAGCACACACGCCTTAACAGTTACGGCCGTTTCATGGTTCTGTGGAGGCTCCGCGCAGAGCTTTCGCCGTAGCCTACGTAACTGGCCTGATGTTTATACTTGTGCGCTGGTGTGTGCGTCGAGCCAGCATGTGTGTCTGTGTGTGTGTGTGTGTGTGTGTGTGCGTTTGTGTGTGTGCGTGTGCATGTGTGTGTGTGTGTGTGAGCGCGCGTGTGTGCGTGGGTGTGTGTGTGAGAGCGTGCGTGTGTGCTTTTGTAGGTGTGCGTGGGTGTGTGTGGGTGTGTGTGTGTGTTTGGGTGTGTGTCTTTGTGTGTGTGTGTCTGTGTGTGTGCTTGTGTGTGTGTCTTTGTGTGTGTGTGTCTTTGTGTCTGTGTGTGCTTGTGCGTGTGGGTGTGTGTCTTTGTGTGTGTGTGTCTTTGTGTGTGTGTGTCTTTGTGTGTGTGTGTGTGTCTTTGTGTGTGTTTGTGTCTGTGTGTGCTTGTGCGTGTGCTTGTGCGTGTGGGTGTGTGTCTTTGTGTGTGTGTCTTTGTGTGTGTGTGTCTTTGTGTGTGTGTGTGTGTCTTTGTGTGTGTTTGTGTCTGTGTGTGCTTGTGTGTGTGCTTGTGCGTGTGGGTGTGTGTCTTTGTGTGTGTGTGCGTGTGGGTGTGTGTCTTTGTGTGTGTGTGTGTGTGTGGGTGTGTGTGTGTGTGTGTGTGTGTGTGTGTGTGTGTGTGTGTGGGTGTGTGTCTTTGTGTGTGTGTGTGTGTGGGTGTGTGTGCTTGTGCGTGTGGGTGTGTGTCTTTGTGTGTGTGTGCGTGTGGGTGTGTGTCTTTGTGTGTGTGGGTGTGTGTGTGGGTGTGTGTGCTTGTGCGTGTGGGTGTGCGTGTGCGTCTGTGTGTGCGTGTGTGATTATCTTCAGAGCGAGTAGCGTCTCTAGAGTCGTAGTGAGAGAAACAAAGCGTCTCCTCTGTTCTTTCTGACCACGGTGAAATCTGGAGCAGGAGAAGTTAACCCTCTCCTTGATCTCATGTTGTTGATGGAGAAGGAGAACCAGGAAACGAGTCGGGGGGGAAATGCAACGCCACCAAGCCACGGCCGAGCGACGTGCTTCGCTGCAACGCGTATTTATGTATTCAAAAATATACTGCAAACCCAGACAGAGTACTGAAGGAGAGTACGTAGG
>NW_027595402.1:402500-410000 GCF_031162955.1 Sander vitreus | reverse complement strand
TCTCTCTCTCTCTCTCTCTCTCTCTCTCTCTGTCTCTCTCACTCTCTCTCCATCTGTGTGCATTTATGTCCCAGCAGCGATCTATTTGGAGACGAACAGCCAATCAGAAGTGACCTTTAATTCTCCGATTGGTTGGTTTTGTGGCACACTTGTAACGCTGTGAAAATTTGAGCGAGTGTGTTAAGAGTTGAGCGTGCAGAGAGAAGAGGTTGAGACATGACCGGAGAAAGAGTTTTTGAGAGGACACATGAGTAAACTGCGTGAGAGGGGTTATTATTGCACGTTAATATGGATAATAGCAAACATGCAAATACACTTATTGAGCACGGAATAGGTTTTCGTTTGCTCGTTTGCTCTCTTAAGTTAACGACTTCTTACGATAAAACGATAAAATTTGCGTCTCGTTTGGATGAAAACTTGACTTGTAACTCTGGTACCTGCTGAGCGATGATGTCAGCAGCCTCTGTGGGGTCTTGGCACTGGTTGATGACATCACAGATCTCCTGGTCGCTGAGCAGGAAGTTGATGCCGTCGGTGGTCAGAGCCAGGAAGGTGTCGCTGGCGTGCTGGACCTGCAGAAACATCTCAAATATGATCTTTCACCTTAACCAATCAGTGGACACAAAGCAAGAGCAGTGTTTGCTGAAGCCACAGCGGGACTCACGGTGAGTCGTCGTGTGTCCGGCTCAGCTATGACGCCGCTGCTTCTCAGGTGGAAGTCTCCGATGCTGCGACTCATGGCGAGCCGCCCGTTAACGCGCGCCTCACCGACGCTGTTCCACGTCACGAATCCGCCAAACATCTGGATCCTGAACACAAGTACATACAGTCAGCGGGGAAATGTAACTACGTACAGGGTTCATATGCATTTTAACCAATACTTTTCCATGACTTTTCCATGACTTTTTCACGACTTTTCCATGACTTTTTCACGACTTTTCCATGACTTTTCCACGACTTTTTCACGACTTTTTCACGACTTTTCCACGACTTTTCCATTACTTTGTCATGACTTTTCCACGACTTTTCCACGACTTTTTCATGACTTTTCCACGACTTTTTCATGACTTTTCCACGACTTTTTCATGACTTTTCCAAGACTTTTTCACGACTTTTTCAAGACTTTTTCAAGACTTTTTCAAGACTTTTTCAAGACTTTTCCATGACTTTTCCATGACTTTTCCACGACTTTTCCACGACTTTTCCAAGACTTTTCCACGACTTTTCCACGACTTTGTCACGACTTTTCCATGACTTTTTCATGACTTTTCCACGACTTTTCCACGACTTTGTCACGACTTTGGATGACTTTGTCACGACTTTTCCACGACTTTTCCACGACTTTTTCAAGACTTTTTCACGACTTTTTCACGACTTTTCCACGACTTTTTCAAGACTTTTTCAAGACTTTTTCATGACTTTTCCATGACTTTTCCATGACTTTTCCACGACTTTTCCACAACTTTTCCACGACTTTTCCAAGACTTTTCCAAGACTTTTCCACGACTTTTCCGACTTTGACTTTTCCACGACTTTTCCACGACTTTTTCACGACTTTTCCACGACTTTTCCACGACTTTTTCACGACTTTTCCACGACTTTTCCACGACTTTTCCACGACTTTGTCACGACTTTGTCACGACTTTGTCACGACTTTTTCAAGACTTTTTCAATACTTTTTCAATGACTTTTCCATTACTTTTTCCATTACTTTTTCACGACTTTTTCACGACTTTTTCACGACTTTTCCACGACTTTTCAAGACTTTTCCATGACTTTTTCCACGACTTTTCCCCGACTTTTTCACGACTTTTCCACGACTTTCCATCCATGACTTTTCCACACTTTCAAGACTCTTCCACGACTTTTCACGACTTTTCCATGACTTTTTCAAGACTTTTTCATGACTTTTCCATGACTTTTCCATGACTTTTCCACGACTTTTTCACGACTTTTTCACGACTTTTCCACGACTTTTCCACGACTTTTCCACGACTTTTTCACGACTTTTCCACGATTTTTTCACGACTTTTCCACGACTTTTCCATCGACTTTTCCCATGACTTTTCCACTAATTTTTTCAAGACTTTTTCACGACTTTTCCACGACTTTTCCACGACTTTTCCACGACTTTTTCCACGACTTTTCCACGACTTTTTCCACGACTTTTTCACGACTTTTCCACGACTTTTCCATTACTTTTCCAAGACTTTTTCAAGACTTTTTCAAGACTTTTTCAAGACTTTTTCATGACTTTTCCATGACTTTTCCAAGACTTTTTCAAGACTTTTTCAAGACTTTTCCATGACTTTTCCATGACTTTTCCACGACTTTTCCACGACTTTTCCACGACTTTTTCAAGACTTTTTCACGACTTTTTCACGACTTTTCCACGACTTTTTCACGACTTTTTCACGACTTTTCCACGACTTTTTCACGACTTTTCCACGACTTTCACGACTTTTCCACGACTTTTCCACGACTTTTTCAAGACTTTTTCACGACTTTTTCACGACTTTTCCACGACTTTTCCAAGACTTTTTCAAGAGTTTTCCACGACTTTTCCATGACTTTGTCATGACTTTGTCATGACTTTGTCATGACTTTGTCATGACTTCGTCATGACTTTGTCATGACTTTTCCATGACTTTTCCACAACTTTTTCACGACTTTGCCTCTCAAAATCTGATGAAAATCTTTTAAACTAACCTTTGACGATCGGGAATGAAGACAGATTCAGAAACTGCACGGCTTATTTCTCACTTAAAATGTTTTCAGAAACACGTTTTGGTGAACTATCTTAGTACAATATGAGATCGTATTCTGAACAAGCCGCCATGACAGTCTGGCTGTGTGAAAAAAGAACCACGTGACGCGTTCGTCCAATCAGCTGCCGGTTTTCATTTTCTGGGAAACAATTGGACTGTTAATGGAAACAATACAGAGCAGCGCCGCCTGCTGCTATGGGGACGTATTACATTTCGCGCACGCGCAGAGCGTATGCTCAAGTTGGCGTCTCTTCGGTGTGTTCTGAGGCACTATTTGGACCTCGGGGACCCGACTGATCAGTCCAACTGCCTTTTCTGCCGACGGTCGGCCGTCTTTTTGGTGTGTCAGCACCTTAAGACCGACGCAGTTGTCAATTTCCCGTCCAGCGCCCGCGTCGCTTAAATAGCAAACTTCTCAACACATAACTCCTTAATGTGTTGAGAAAATCCTCCTCCTTCTTAAAGGGTAACTACCGTTTTTTTTCTAAGTGACTGATGGGAACAACAATCTTTGACACTGGTCCAGTATTAAGCGAGATCGCTGCAGTCGGCAGCAGAGAAACAAGCTACAATGTTCGTTAATAGGGCAAAGTTCAGCTTGTATTTACCTTCACAAAAAATATTGTTTTGCCACTGAAAGGCTCAGATTAATATTCTAAGTGTCTGACAACATTATGGAAAGGATCCCTAGAGAGATAGACCTTTAAAACCTCTTTGAGACCTTTCTGTTTAACCGGAAACAGCTCTGAAGTCGCTAGCGCTAAACCCACCAGACTCCATTTAAAAAAAGCAATACTTTTAGCGTGTAGAGAGCCAACATATTTACACATGTAAATCAGTAAACGATGTGTTTATTTCAACCAAAACTAGAGTAGTGATGGTCATAAAAAGTGGAAAGACGACCCAAAACGGCTTTTCATAGCTTTATTTAGTTTCTGTCGACTTTGAATGAAGTGTATTTTACGATACTAAAATTACTGTTTATTTACATGGAGTCTGGTGGGTTTAGCGAATGCAATTTCACAGATGTTTTTATGTTTAAAAAAAGGATCTTACTCTGTAACAGAAAGGTCGACCTCCTTAGACATCCTTTCCATAATGATGTCAGACACTTAGAATATTAATCTGAGCCTGTCAGCGGCAAAACGAGCACTTTTGTGAAGCTAAATACAAGCTGGACCTTTGCTCTATTAACGAACATTGTAGCTTGTTTCTCTGCTGCCGACTGCAGCGATCTCGCTTAATACTGGACCAATGTCAAAGATTGTTGTTCCCATCAGTCACTTAGACACAAAAACAGGAAAATACGGTCCAGGTTGAAAAATAACAACCTGGAAAATGCATCGTCACAAAGCTGAAAAGTACATTTACATTGTTCAATGTATTTTCACACTGCATTTACTACAGTAAAATATCTGAATACTTCAACACAGTCTTGTTATTGTACTTCCATTTCCTAGTTAAGGACTTTGACTCTATGTGTGTGTGGGTCACACACTGAAGCGATAACATGCGTTTGGGTGAGTTAAACTTATCCTCGTTCTGCTGTTACGTAACATTTAAGCTGAAGGGAAACCCAAACCTGTCGACCTGCAGCAGTCCAAAATACTGTAGTCTATTTATACACACGTAACAACCTGAAGCTCCACTGACTTTATCTGCACCGTTCTCGCTGGACGTTTTATTTCTAAATGCTCTGTTCAGTCTGTCAATAATTTTACAAGTTAAGGGTTAAATAATAACTTTATTCTTGTGATTTTTCATTTTATAATATGTTAAAAAAGTGACAAAAACATCAGAATAAGTGACAAAAATGTCAGGAAAATCTTCAAAAACGTCCAGAAAAGTGACAAAAACATGGGAAAAGCTTAAAAAAAAAAAAAACGTCAAAAGAAATATAAAAATAATATTGACAGAAAAAAAAAGTGACAAAAGTGTCGAAAAGCCACTGTGGCTTTCCCACCCTGATAGTAACATAGTAAAAGTACCATTAATCCTTATATTATGTAATAGTAACATAGTAAAAGTACCATTAATCCTCATATTATGTAATAGTAACATAGTAAAAGTGCCATTAATCATCATATTATGTTATAGTAACATAGTAAAAGTACCATTAATCCTTATATTATGTAATAGTAACATAGTAAAAGTGCCATTAATCCTCATATTATGTTATAGTAACATAGTAAAAGTGCCATTAATCCTCATATTATGTTATAGTAACATAGTAAAAGTGCCATTAATCATCATATTATGTTATAGTAACATAGTAAAAGTGCCATTAATCCTCATATTATGTTATAGTAACATAGTAAAAGTGCCATTAATCATCATATTATGTTATAGTAACATAGTAAAAGTGCCATTAATCATCATATTATGTTATAGTAACATAGTAAAAGTACCATTAATCCTTATATTATGTTATAGTAACATAGTAAAAGTGCGTACCTGTGTCTCTCGTCTTTGCGGTCTGGCGTGTGATCTTTAGTGAGCTTGTTGGCTCGTCCCTTCCTGCACAGCAACGCTCGGCTGTCGCCAACGCTGGCCACCACCAGCTCCACGCCGTCACGTAGCAAAGCAACCGTCGCCGTGGTGCCGGCTGTCAGGAACGACGCTGGGGGAGAAAGATGGACGGATGGATGGAAACCAGGTTTAACTACGGACAATTATTCACGATCGAATATTTCAATCAAAAGAAACAAATGCTATTTTACTTCCGTTTGTGTGCGTTATTTTTTTTGTGTGTGTGTGTGTGTGTGTGTGCGTGTGTGTGTGCGTGTGTGTGTGTGTGTGTCTGTGTGTGTGTGTGCGTGTTTGTGTGTGTGTGTGTGCGTGTGTGTGTGTGAGTGTGTGCGTGTGTGCGTATGTGTGTGTGTGTGTGTGTGCGTGCGTGCGTGTTTGTGTGTGTGTGCGTGCGTGTGTGTGTGTGTGTGCGTGTGTGCGTATGTGTGTGTGAGTGTGTGTGCGTGCGTGTGCGTGCGTGTATGTGTGTGTGTGTGTGTGTGTGTGTGTGTGTGTGTCTCACCGTTGTTGAAGTAGCTGAGATGTGTGTGCAGAGCCTTGTCGACGTCTAAAAAGGATTTTTTTAAAACGTTCTCCAGGTTGTCGTCCTCCTCCAGAGCGTCTCTGCACAACAACAACAACAATCACAACGTGTGTCAACGTTTTACAGTCTAAACGTTTCTAAGTGTTAACATCATAATAAAATAGGGATGCACCGAGCCCAGAGTTTGGCTTCGGATTCAGCCGAATATTTGGGCTTTTTGACGGGGGTTCGGTTTCTGCCTAACCTTAGAATTCTTTCCAACCGAACCCAACACTCCGCGCGCTACGCTGGCCGACGTAATGACGGCGCCGTTGATTACGGGAAGGTGTTGACGTAGGTGGAGCTTCAATGCAGCAGGCTGAGAGGAAGTGGAAATGGAACTGGTGAGCAGAAAAAGTGTTGTTTGGCAGTACTTTCAGTCAAAAGAAGGCCGTTCAAGTCCAGCTACACGTTCAATCTGCAATGCTGATTAGTCTGGTGGTGGCGAGGACCCTAAACAATACACAACATCACCGCTGTTACAACATCTGGTATGAAACATCTGGAAGAATACGAGCTGTGATGAAGGAGTCTACAGACAGCAGCCAGAATGCAGCAACTTCAGGTACGGCAAAGGAAGGACAGTCACTGTTGACTTCATTAATGTGTTGACTGTGTTCATGGACTGAGGACGGGACGAGGGTTCGGTTCTGTTCGGTATTCGGCCGAACCCCAAAAATCTGGGTTTGGTGCATCCCCTGTAATAAAAACATCCAACCTGATGAACTTCTCCATGAAGGTGTAGCAGTAGTCGGCGGCGTGCGGGCCGCCGTGGCCGTCGAACACGGCGAAGTACAGCAGGTTGTCATGGATGCGGGCGACGCGGAGACGGTCCTCGTTCTGCTTCCTGAGACCCAAAACAGACGCGCTGCCGACCCGGGACAGACTCACCTGAGAGGGTCGATTCATCAAGTCATCCAGCTATTCATAAATGTATTCATCCGTTCATCCACTTGATCAACACATTCATCCAACCATGACGCCTACTCATCCACTCATTCATTAACTTCTCTCTCTTTATCCCTCTAAACCTGCGTTTCTCAACGGGGGCGTTCAGAAGATGACGGGGGGCGCTGGAAGCAATATTTTGGAAAGGGGGGCGTTGAGGTGCCCTTGGGGGGCGTTTGTTTGAAAGCTAGTTTAAACCAAAGATTCACAATAACAATACATGTTTACATTTTAAACTACTGCGATGGTATTCGCTCCCTCTACTTTGTGGAATATGCAGGTCATTAACTGCATATGGACCAAAAAAAACTAAAAACTGATAGACTTTGGGGTCAGAGGAGAGAATACCATCGCAGTATTAAATAATTGGAGCCCAGACGTAATTTTGTAATTTTCTAAATGTCTGATCCTCTGAATAAAAACAGAAAATTGGAAAAACAGTTTAAAGATCCAATTTTTTAGGCAGAAAAAATAAAAAATCAGATATTTCAACCCATTTTTCTGTTTTTCCAAATGTCCGTTTGTGCTTAGAAAATTGAACTGATCAGCGTTACACTGACCCGCAACATTAAAACCTGCCAGTTTACAGCACTGTGATTGGACGAGACGGTGATCATAACTTTTCTCTTCTGTGCTTCTGTCAGCTTTGTTTGGCGCAGCTCCGTGCTTCCTTCACGGAAACGGGACGTCAGA
>NW_027595402.1:380000-397500 GCF_031162955.1 Sander vitreus | reverse complement strand
AAAGTACCATTAAATGGAGTGAAACTTAATCCACAAATGAAAAAATTAAGACTCAAAACATAGCCTACTGCAGGAAAGAAATATGATAAAAGTCTAATTTAAACCTAAAATAAACAAATAAACAAACATACCTCTCTGAGGTGTTGCTTCAGTGACTCTAATCATTATATATTATTGAACATATAGCCAGTATATCACAGGAAAGACACTAACGAGATCATAGCAACTTGTAATGTATACTAAGCTCACCATAAACTAGCTAATGGTTGTTAGCAAAGATAATAGCAGTTGTGGAAAGTAACTAAGTACATTTACTTAATCACTGTAGCCTACAGTACAATTTTGATATGAATACTTTTGTACTTACAGGACTTTTACTTGTAACCATATTATTTTTTTAATGCTGTGGTATTAGTATTTTTTATTTTATTTTTTATTTTATTTATTTTTAAATTATCTGAATACTTTTCACAAAAACCGACCTTCTTTTGTTTCCTTTGTATTCTTTTCCCGCTGGTACTGTTTCCGTGGCAACAGGTGTCCTTCAGCTCCAACCGTGAAGTCGTCCTCGCGCTGTGGCTGTTGGAGCTTGGAAGAGAACGAAGGGGGGACTCGGCTGGGGGGGCATTTAAACCTTTAAACTAGGTCACAGCCGTCCAATCAGAACCCGAGCACAGTCCCGACGTCATCGCCGAAGACGGTGTGTCTGTTTTGGCGCCAAGCCAGATCAAGAAGAAGGAATTAAATGTGAAGTCTCTGTCGTCACCATTTTATATTGTTTGCTCCTCATTTTTAAAAATTAAAACAAGTAAAACAAACTCTAGTAACTATAGTGATAGTCAGTGGTGGAGGAATTCAGATCCTTTACTGCAGTAAAAGTACTAATACACACAGTAAAAATACTCTGTTACAGTAAAAGTCCTGCATTTAAAAGTTATTTCAGTAAAATTATGTTAAGTATCATCAGTAACATGTGGTTTAAAATATTAAAAGTATAAAAATGTCCACTGTTATATATCCACTATTGTTATATTATATCATTACATTATTTTTACTTATGCATTAAAGAGTAACTTTGGTATTTTTTAAAGCTGGAGGCGAAGTCCCTCCCCTTCCGGTGGATCACCATCCCTTTTTCGGGAAAAATTTGTACGATATATAGTGAATGGGGAGAGACAAGTAATTATTTGATCCCGTTTGAATTGAGCCATTAATTACACACATATGATGTTCCGTCAAGATTAAGATAGTAGATAGATAGAAAGTCATAGTTTGTCCCAAAACTGCTGAAATATAAGACTGCAAAACAAGGTAATAATGCTGCGTTCCAGACACAAATTTTAGCCCGTAAGTTACTACTTCAAGTCATGACTCACAACTTGGTAGCGTTCCAGGCAAAGTCACGACAAACCCTTCTAGCGTTAGCTAGCGGCTACCTAACATTACGTTAGCTAGTGCTAGCTAGTGCTAGCTGATACTAGCGATTTCTATTCGGTGACATATTTTGAGCTTCATTTAATAAACATAACCTGTAGTAGTACACAATTGTATGTGTATTGTTTTGAGTACAATGTGTGGAATTACTTTACTTTGCCTATTTTCTATTTCTCACCGTTAATCACCGGCGTCTGTACAGCATCAACAGGGGTCACCATTGTTGTTTATGTGTGTGTGACGTCAAAAAGTGTAACTGGGAGTACAACAACCTGGTACCAGTTCACAGGGAGTAAGTTATGGGTTTGACTGCTGTTCCAGGGCACTTTCACGGGTAGAAGGTTGTGAAAACACAAGTTATGGGTTGCCGGGAACGCAGCATAAGAAAGACAACTCGTAAGCGACGTCGTGCAGAAGCTACGATGCCTGTGTGTTTTGTAACTGGATGTAACGTTACTCACACGAGCAGCGTACGTCTTGTTCGTTCTTTCGCTTCTCGGCTGATAAAAAGATGCTGGATAAAACACAACAGGTAAGATAATGTTATGTGCTGTGGAACAGAGCTAGCTAGCTAGCTTGCTTGATGCTTGGCTGAGCAACAAGTAAGGTGACGTATATTATGTGAGACGAGATATGTAGTTCACCGAGCGGTTTCACACAAAACTAAGTGGTACTTAAACAAACTGAGACTTAGCAAAATTTAAAGAAAAACCAGGAAGTTTTTACATGAAAAATTATTTAAATTTGTATTTCTACACTGCTATATTACTACTTTTTTTGAATACTTCTTCCAACCTAGCTAGCCCATACTAACGCTAGTCATATATTCAGATGATAATATTAGCATAACTGCCTGCACCTGAACAGTTCTGCACATAATATTCAAGATTTTGTCTATATTACGAACTCTAAAAGGTTTTAAAGAATACAAAAGCACAATAATGAAGTGTGTGAACTCAGTGTATCTCAAGCAGACTGAATAAAACATGGCAGAGAGACTCTGTTGTTAACATGAGCGTGATTTTAATGTTTCTGAATAATTCAGAGAAGAAACCCGGTGCTCCATCAACAACATAACTCCAGTACAGAGAAACCAGAGGGAAAACGTTACGAGGAAGGGGAGGAAATGTGTACAAATCGAGGAGGAAGGAAGAGAATGAGCAGGAAAGAAAAAACAGGGTGTATTAAAAGTTAATATACTGTACCAATTTTCTAAGTAGGACGTGAACTCCACAAATATGACAACAGCGCAGACAAAGAGGTAAAATAGCATTTAAATATGTATAGATTAAGTTGTTGTTTGACATGTGCTGTTAGTAAAGCAGAAAGACTGTCGGTGTGTGTCTCCACCCGTCAGCAGAAACCTGCTACTGCATTAATTAATGTCTACACTGACTGAAGTGTGTAGTGACTTGGGTGGAGAGGAAGGAAACAAAAAGATTGAAAAGAATTCAAGGAAAAGAATGGAAAAGAAACGATTGAAAAGAAAAAGAAAATACGGGAAAAGGAAAAGACAGAAAAAGGAAATAGGATTGAAAGAACAAATGACAGGCATATAATTGAAAGAGTGAAAAGAAAAAGAAAAGACAGATAAGGAAAAGAAAAGATGGAAAAGGAAAATATATAAAAGTAAACAAGAAGAAAAAAAGAAAGGAAAAGACAGGAAAGGAAAGAAAGAAAGGAAGGAAGGAAGAGGGGACAGAGAAAGTAAAGTAACGTTACTTCCCATCCGAGAAATTTCCAGAAAACAATTTAACTCTTACACACACACACACACACACACACACACACACACACACACACACACACACAGAGACACACACAGAGACACGCACACATGCACGCACGCACGCACGCACACACACATGCACACACGCACGCACGCGCACACACACACACACACACACGCATGCCCGCATGCACACCACACACACACACACACACACACACACACACAGAGACACACACACACACGCACGCACGCACGCACTCACGCACACACGCACACACACAGAGACACACACGCACGCACACACACACACACACACACACACGCACGCATGCACGCACACACACACACACACACACACACACACACACACACGCATGCACACACGCACACACACCCCTTCTGGGTTTCCCATGTGCTTGAGTGGTTTGTGCGGCTTTTCGTAAAAAAGGAAGTGGATGAAATATTTACCATCAGTGAGGGTAGAGAGCGGCTGCCCTCGCCACTCAACTTCAAAAACTGGAAGTACACAGAAACCTTTTTAAAAATAGAACTAAAATTAGATTATGGTATTGTCACATGAATCCCTTCTTGGTAATTTATATTCTTTTAATTTATAATATAGTGAATAAATGATCCTCTGGTGTTGACAAATGTCTGAACGTTTGATCCTTAACACAGTGGGAAGATTCCTAGTCAGGAACTAATTTCTCAGGACACCACATGAATGCCCCATGATTCAGATCCACTCCAAATTGTAATGGGTTTTTCCATGGCCTATGCTACACTCTTCCACAAAGTTTCATGAAAATCAGGCCAGTAGTTCTTTCTGTAATCCTGCTGACAGACGAACAAACGAACAAACCGAGGCAATAACGCGACTTCTTTGGTGGAGGTAATTAACTAAGAATTGGCGACAATCAACCTAAAAATAACACATTTTAATGAAGGGGTTGGCCGAGAAAAGGTGACTGTGAGCCGGGCACAGTGCACGGTGATGTCATGCTGATGTCATGGTGATGTCATGGTGATGTCATGCTGATGTCATGGTGATGTCATGGTGATGTTATGGTCTTTTAAGCCCCCATTGGACTTGAGTTTAACCGACAAAAGGTGATTGTCCTGCTGTGACGACAGTAAGGTTAATGGAACCAAACAACTAGTTAAGATTAGAAAAAAAGATTGTGGTTTGGATTAAAACACCGGCCCCCTTAAGTAGTACTCTCGGGACACGAACACCTGTTTCCTGGGTGAAAGTCTTGGGTGAACTTCTTCCGGGACACAAACTTTGCTCCCCCTGCTTCAAAGCCCTGTGTTTTTAGGATCCATCCATCCATCCCGACTTCCTCCCTACATGGCTCTTAACGTTCTTAGTGGCAATCAATGTGGTGCATGCAGCAGTAGATACGTGGAATACATACGAATTACAGTGCATTACTTTTCGTAGCTATATGTACGAATGGAATCTTATGTTATTTTAGCTGATAGAGGTTGTTTGTCTTGTGTGCACAAGGGTTTCATTGCTATTCTATTTGAAGTAATCAGTATTGTAGAAATACATGCTGGCCTGTCAGACATAATGTGAAAAGGTTAGTGCTGTGGACAGTTAGATGTGAACACTAGTGTTTTAAAGTCTGGCGTTTTAAAGTGCTTTAAAGTGTCTTAGTCTGTCACGTTGGGCGTCTTTCTGCAGCATCCCAGAATCCCTCCTCTCCTCTTCTTCCTCTTATAACCTGTGAGGCTGCCGTCGGAGCAGGTGGATTTCCTCAGAGTCCGGATGTGTTTCTCCTGCTCCCGAATCTTTGACTCCAAGTGGGACTGGATCGCAGTGCCCAGGGACTCCAGGTCCACCGAGGCTCCGTACACCTCCCACGTCCTTCCCTGTTGGTCCCACGCCACCTCCTGTGGCTTCCCCGTCTCTTCCCTTTCCTCTCCACCCCCTTCCTCTTCCTCCTCGTTTTGCTCCCTTACTACTTCCTCCTGCTCCTCATCCTCCCAGTTGCTCTCAGCACTCACGTCTTGGTTTTGTCTGAATTGTAGCTCGGGCATGACCGCGGGGCTCTGCTGGAAGCTGTACGTACGCAGACAGGCGGGGAGGGAACTAGCCCGCTCAGCTCCAACAGACGGAAGCACCAATTGGCTGCACAGCTCGATGTCGATCTTGCAGACGTGCTGGAAAGGTGGGTGCCCGGCGGGGATGCAGCACAGTGACGGGACGGTCGGAGAAATCAAACTACCTGACTTACAGCTGGGAGAGCCAATCAGGGAGGAGGGAGCTCCCATGTGGTGACTGGAGCTGGTGGAAGCCAAGCATTCGACCACCTCCACTTGGACGCCCACCTCTCTGCGCTCCCCTCCCTGCAGATGAAGCCCCTCACTCGGGCTGGTCATGGTTGCGGTCTCCCTTACTGTCTTGGAGCTCACTGGATGAGTGGAAAGCTGAGGAAGAGGATTTAGGGGTGATGAAGGAGAGGGAGATGAAGAACTCCCTGGACCATATTTCGGTTTCCCCCTCTCCTGCTTCTTCTTGTCTTCCTTTTTCCTCTCCACACCCCTTGCCCTTGGCGATGGGATGTTGCTACCAGTGGTGATGGCATTTCCGTCTCCCAGTTGACTTGGTTTGCTCAGCAGGGTTCCCAGTATCTTTCTATCTCCTGGCAACCACCCTATGTTGTCAGTCACATCTACCCCTTGCATGGCCCCCTGTGATAATGCCGATTCTCCTACAGCTGTCACTTTGGTCTCCGGCAATTTTAAATGTTCTTCGTCAACAGCAGCATCTGTTTTTGCCGATGTCTTGGTGATAGAGTCAAAGGTGAGACCCCGAGTTAGACTGATATTAATGGATGTCCTGCTGGTGTTTGATGCAACTGCCGCAGGCGCTGATGTGGATCCTTTCATCATTGTCAACGCAACAGTGGTTCTGGTTTTGGGGCTGTAGGTGGCCAGAGGATCCAGCAGGCCTGAAATCACACCAGAATCTGCAAGTAGGAAACATGTTATAACAGACTGACGTAAAAAAAACACATTTATACGGAAGAGGATTCGGGCCAAGCGTGTATGTAACAAAAATGTATTTATGTTCTGACTTTAAAGAGCGGTACATGTTTGCCACCAATTTACAAATGGACATAAATATAAAATAAATCTACTAAAGAATATTAAAGAATTACATTTCCAAACAAATTCTACTACAAATAAAAACAACAGTTGTTACAGTAACTCAGTAAATCAGTACTACATCAAGAGAAATTGTTTAGGATTTTTTTACTTCATGAGAAGTGACTGAGAAGGGAAGCAGAAAAACTGTTCCAAATAACTGGACTTCTGTCAAACTGGCCAAGGTTAGTTCTGTAAAACTGACTATATATCTAAAGATCTAGTGTGATAATAATGGATCTGAGACCTGGTTACAAAGAAATTGTGAAAGGAAATGGGAAATAAATTGTTACGAAATTAAAATACAAAAGTACCTATCTGAAGGTTATTGATGTGAAGAATAGGTTAAACAACTCCAGGGTTTGAAATAACAGGGCGGTATGAGCATAGCCATAGTAATTGCAATTATTACAATTAGATGTAAAAAGATAAATCATAGAGGTATATAGATCTACAGAGTTTCTGCAGGTTTCACTAAGTCAAATTTAAGACTTTTTAAGCCTTGTATTGTCCTCGGGTCAAATTTGACCTGTTTTCAAAGTGTTTATATCAGAAATATGGGTTTCTTACAACCAAACTGCCCCAAAATAACTTGGATGCATGCATGTACGTTGTATGGAACCCATACAACATATCCATCCATGCATCCATGTTCTTCACAGGTAAGATTAATGATTACTTCCACTGGATTTTGGTTGTTCTATTTAATTTCACGGCTTTTGAAAAAAAAAATGTTTAGATGGTTTTAAAACAGCATCCTGACCAAACTCTGACATAAACCAGTCTTTGATTCACTCAACAACCTCTCATCTTAACTATTGTATTAGTCAAAATCATTCATAATATCTGCTTTTTTTTCAAACTCAAAGTGAAAAGCATAAAAAAAGCATAAAAAAAAGTCAGAAAAAGTTCTAAAAAACCCGCATTTTTCAATTTTGACTGGAATGACAAGTTCATGGACGACGGTGAAGACAACACCAGGGTTAAGACCATTATGGATGAAATTTAAGACCTTTATCACAACATCAACTGAGCCCCTAAATTCAGTTTTTTCAAGCCAAGTATCGCTAAACTTGCACTTCCCCAAAGCTGAAGAATAAAATCTGGTGGTACAGTCTGAAAGAGACTTGCGTCATTAACACGAAAGCTGATTGGCTGCAGTATAAGTTGCATGTTGGTCTCATTTGTAGTCGTAATACAGCGAAATATATTCACACCACAGAATAAAACAAAGAGCATTGGAGGAAGCGTTGCATGGTCGTAGGAAAATTAAAACCTGTTAATTATTTAAGACCTAGAACACAATACTTCAGCTAATTTAAGAGTTTTTAAGGACTAAAATTTAGATTTTTCTTTTTAAGACCTTGTGGAAACCCTGATCTAGAAGGGTTTTTCTTGACAAGATGTGTAGGCGTCCGGTATACTCGCTGTACCTGACCTGTCTCGCAGCAATGTGACACCATGGGTGCGCCGTAACTATTTATACTTGCGTGTGGTGGTCGCGACACTAGTTGCAGTCTTCTCCTGAACAGAGGTGGCGCAACTGAGGAAAGGCTACCGACTTTGCTATTTCTACGGACTAGAAGTAGAAGAAAAAGGTAAACAGTGGCGGAACTGGCAGCAGCATTGACGTCAATGTTTCGATTTGATTCGATGACCTACTTCAGATCAGATCAAGCCTTTCATTCACCATAAAAGAACTCATCTTAACCCAGTAAGTTTACAAGAGAGACTTGCAGTCACTCTGAGAGTCCTGGCATCCGGTTGCCCTTGAACTCGTTCATGCTTCCTGTTTCCACTTTGTCGTGCGCCACTGAAAAAAATAGACCTCTGGTTGCGCACTTTCATTTTGACGTCACATTGGCCTGCGACAGGTCGGGTGCGGCGACTGTAAAGAGGCCTTTACTCTCTGTAAGTAGGCATTTCAAAGTTTCTTATTCCTTAAGGACAATGTAATGAATGTAAATTACCTGGATCAGAACCAGGACTCCTCTGGACGTTCCTGTTTGGTTTAGTCGGACTAGAACCAAGAGCTTTGCCAGGATCAGACCCAGGACTGCTACTTGCCGGACTTGGTGTAGGAGATGGTATCAAGGAGGGTGACAAATCTGCCAGAGCTGACTTTGAGCTAGACCGACCTGGTCCAGGCTTAGAAGAGTCGGAACCAGCTTTAACATCTGGACTGGGTTTAGCACTGAAGCTTGCGGCCTTGGGGTTGTTGTCTTTGGACCCAGACAGACAAGTTCCAGAGGACAATAGGGAAACAGATCCAACAAGGTCCATCTTAGAGCCAGACGCCACCAGAGAAGGTTTAGAAGAAGAAGAGCGGGTCAGACCAGGTTTAGACCTGGAAAAGACATTAGAATTAGAGCTGGGATTTAACACAGAGCCCTGTTTAAAACTTGGACTGGTTTTGAGATTCGAACTGGCTTTAGAGTCTGAAGTTTGAGTTTTAGGATCAAGGTTGTCCTTTGACCCAATGCCAGATTTCGAACCCACAACTGTCTTAGAATCTGGATCGGTTTTGCTTGCTTTGATTTCCGTTGCAGTTTTAGAATCAAGGCTATCTCTGGACCCCATCCTGGACTTACAATTGGGACTGGCTTTAGAATTGGAGCCCGTTTTGGAGTCTAAGCTGTCCCTTGATCCCCAACTTGTTTTGGAAGTAGAACCGCTTTTAGAATCAAGGCTATCTTTGGACCCCATTGCTGTTTTAGAGTTGGGACTGGCTTTGGAATTGGAGAGGGTTTTGGAATCCATACTATCCTTGGTTGTGGCTTTAGAATTTGAACTGGATTTGGAACTGGTTTTGGATCCAGAACTGACGCTTGAATCTTTACCATCAAGATTGTCCTTGGACCCTGATGCGTTACTGTTTCTGGTCCCAGAAGCTTTCCTCTGTGTGGACGGTTTGGCACTTAGAGAACTCGGTTGAGGAGTCTTGGCGCTGAGCAGTGGCATTTCAGCCCTCTGATTTGGGGATTTTGGTCCTACAGGGGGCATCTCAGAACTATAAGTTCCTAAGTCATGTCTGGTGCTTGCTGGGTCTGGTTTTTGGGGTTTGGCTGTAATTGTTGGGGTTTGATTGGTAAGGTTTAAATCCCCTTTCTGATCATGGCCGTTTGGGCTTAAGTGAATGTGTTGCATCTTTGGTGACTGTGTCTCAAGGCTAATTACTTTTCCATGTGTTTGCACTTTTGGGCTAACCGTTATTTTGTTTGTAGTCTTTGTTGTCAGTCCAGTTGTCAGTGCAACATGTGGTTTGGGGTTTGAGACACTTGCAGGTACCGCTCTCTGTACTTGTGTTTTGACTCTTTCGGTCGTTCTGGGGCTGCTACCGATGGTTACTTGTGGTTTTGGACTTGCCGCCATGTTGCTGTATGCGTGCGACTTTGGGCTGATTGAAGGAGTACGGTTGGGGTTTGGGGATTTCAACCTTTGCTCATCTTTGCTGTTCACCAACGCCTCCGCTGTTGGTGAGCGAGACAAAGCTGAAGTCTTGCTTTTTGGTTGCGATGGATCATCTCTTTCCCTTGGTGACATCACACGGGTCATCAGGGTGCTTGCTGACTTGCCAGTTTCCGTAGTAACTTCTCCTTTTGCCCCACCTCCTTTGTTCCCATGATCCTTTTTGTTCGCTCCGTGCAGCTTCGAGGTCTCTGTGGCTTGGCGGGGGTTGCTTGGTGATGTCCGAGTAAGGTTAAGGTTGAAGTTAGGCTCCGACCCCCAGTTTGCGTTGGGATCTGTGTTGCCAAGGGCATCTGCAAGCTCCGCCTCTTCTGGAATAGGGCATTCTGATTGGATGACATCCTTTGTGAGTTTAGTAATATTTCGGGAGGTTTCCATGGTGGAATTTTGTTGTAGAATTTAGCAATTGAAAGTCAGCACCTGATTGGACAGATAGAGAGACAAATGATCAAAACGACTTAACTATAATTCCCAAACCACATACCATTTATCAAACCAGTAGAAAATGACCAACTGATTTTATTTAAATTAAATTAAATTAAATTACAGTATGCATTAAATACCAAAAGTAAAGATATTGTATTCTGTGAAGCCATTTTATATTATGATGAACAATTATGGCATTTCTGTTCTTTCCGACAGCTATTTTCTGTCCCACTGAGTCCAGAATCCTCTCGGGATCAGATTTTCCTGCTTTGACTGACACATCCACATTCATGAAATGTCAGTAACGTAATACCTGTTCTTCCTTTACTGAATCTAAGGGTCTAAGGATGAAAGATGCTTTAAAGCCCTTTTAGAGAAAATTGTGATTTTGTGCTGCACAAATAAATTTGATTTGACTGAATGCACACATCAACTTAAGTCAATATCTATCTATCTATTCATCCATCCATCTCCTAATAATCACCATAAACACACTCCGTCCCTATAGGAGTATCATCAGCATAATGATTTAAGAAATGAAATACCAACAGTGGAAGAAGTATTCAGTAGAGGTATACCACAGTTTAAAAATACTCCCTTATAGGAAAATGTCCTGTGTTAAAATATGAATTAAGTAGAAGCATGTAGTATACAGTACTAATAATGCAGAATGGCTCCTTTCCGAGTGTTATATTATTCGGTTGTTATCACAAACCTATACACGTACATCCTTTTTAATGTTGTAGTTCCTGAACATGGAGCGAATTTTAGATACTTCCTCTGTACTCCTGGGTAGATTATCGTACTGCGCCACATCATAGAAGCCAAAATAACACATTTGTGAAATCTTAACCTGCAGCTGTCGAATGTATTTGACTTAAAAGTGCAATATTTGCCTCTGAAATGCAGTGGAGTAGAAAAATACAATCACAGACTACCTCATCACAATGTAGCATCGTATACCGAGGTCCTAAGATAAGGAATTATTTTCCTCCAAGCCTTTTACAAAAATCTGTGAAAAATATTTTACTGTATCAATAGCCTAACATGATTCTCGTTTTATAATTACTTTTCCTTTTCTCTCTCTCTCTCTCTCTCTTCACATTGTATTTTCTCTCCTCGTTTGTTTCTTTTCTCTGTCCCTTTTTCATTTCATAGACTATATGTCTTTTTATTTTTCTCTTCTTGTTATATATTGTTGACTTATTGAAGGGAACCTGAGGGGTTTTCTGTCTTTCCTTTGCATGTCTTTTTTTATTTAATGCCTCTTAATGTATCATTGTTGTTGTTGTGTCTTTTAACATGTACTTAATAAATCAAATTGATGAAGTAAAAAGTACAAGAAGCTCAACTTTGTATTTTACATTCTACCACTGTGAAATACCGTGACTTTCATCTTTAAATTCATATTATAGGATTCATGGAAATGTAGCCTAATTACATACATGACAGATGAGAAAAATGCACTTTATTTACAGTTAATGCTCCAAATCCGGGTATTACAGATCACCACACAGTATTATTATAGCAATCTTAAACTCTCTACATACCTGTTCAGGGTCAACGGATGCCAGCGTTGGATGGTTGCCGGTGGAGTCCCATCACGGTGTCCGAGGACCGCCTGCCGAGTGAGAGGGAAAGCTTCAGCTGCTCCCTCTCTCTCCTCCTCGCTGCCCGACCACAGGATGCATTTATGAATAAATAAAAGGAGTAGGGAGAGAGGGAGGAGATCATCCAAGGGCGTCACTTTGGGTTCAACATTTGGGTGGGGTTGATCTCCACCTATCTAGTGAAAACGTTTGTTTTGTTTCAGCATTAGGGGGGACAAATTATAGCCGGGGTGTGTGGGTCGCTCCCCAGGAAATTTTGATCATCAAACGCTTTGTTTCCTGCATTCTGGTGAAATTTTCTGCAACAATTTGTGACTTTTCTGCATGTTAATATCTTCATTTATGTAAATAGTATTATTATTAAGTAGGGCTGTCAGCGTTAACGCGTTAATCGCGACGCGATTAAGGGCTGACGCGATGCGTTTCATTTTTTTTAAACGCATTAATCGCATGCCGGCATTTATTAATTTATTTTACACTTCACAGGCTACTATTTTGACCCTTTGCAGCATCGTTACTTATCATCAAGCTGCCACTTCCTTGTATCGCATCCTGCTGCTGCAGGCTGCAGGCATGATTGAGAAAGACAGCAGCAATGAAATCCTGAATGGCGCTTTTTATTTTCCAAAACTCCCGGACGGCTCGTAGACAAGTCGAAAGCCATGTGCACGTTGTGTAAAGCCGAAATAAAATATCACCGAAGCACGTCAAGCTTGAGCTACCACCTACGGAGCTAAGCATAGTAGTACAGTTAACGTGATGCTACCCGCTAGCATGCTACCCACTCAGGCAAAGCACTATTTTGGAGAGTGCTACTTGCCGACCTGTGGATGAAACCAAATCCAAAAAATGACTACAGCTCTTGCGAAACGTGTGGCAACTAACTGCAGACCTGTCAGCAACGTAGAGGACTCTGGTCTTAAAGACGTACTACGGTTGACCTGTCTCGTTGCCGTCGAGGGGGACAGTAGTTTTCACGGATACACAGCCTGTACAACACGGAGAAAGCAGCCACACTGGAACTGCTGCAAGGTGCCGCAAACGCTGTCTCATTAACCGGTGATCACTGGACGTCAGTGAGGAATCAACATTATTTAGGAGTTACTAAACACTATATTGACTCTGGTAAGCATAGGGATTTTTAGTTTTTTAGTTGGAGGAATTGTGCAATAATGACAGATTCATACATTTTTCTTTTGTTTACAATAAATAAATAATTACAAATCTTAAAATCAAGTTCATAAAGTAACTTTCTTTGCATTCATTTAATTCCCAATCAAGATAAACTGGTAAGAACTGCTTTCCATTGTTAATATACTTAAAAATTGTTCTAAAATGCAAAATAATAGAATTTTAATCGTGATAAAATATGTGATTAATCGCGATTAACTATAGAAAGTCAGTGATTAATTAATTAATTAATTAAGTTTGACAGCCCTATTATTAATGAATTAATCTACTGTATTATTCAATTTTTTTCACTTTTTGTAATCCTTTACCTGGATCCTTTCCTACAGTACTGGAGTAAATGTACTTAGTTACATTACACCACTGCTGAGCACATCTGCTCTAAGGCCTGTCTATCTTAACGTCACTGATGATGTGTCAAACTTGTGACTTTCCGTCTGTCAGTCCGTCATCAGTGTAACCAGGAAACACATTACTGAGATCTATAGATTTTCATCCCCTACCCTGCCTACAGAAAAAGGGCTCGTAGTTCCTGATGAGCTGCAGTTGAAGAGAAGTTAGACAAAGAGAAACTACTCTCGTCTTGCTGATTCATCCTGACGTGACTCCAGAGATAAAAGGTAATGTCTGAATGTGTTCATTCTACTCCGCTACATTTCAGAGAGACATATTGTTCTTTTTACTCCACTACATTCATCTGTTACAGCTTTAGTTACTAGTTACTTTACACGTTAAGATTCCTGCACACAGAACACACATAGTTTATAAAATCTGATGTTTTATTATAAATGAAACTAGCCAACAATATAACGGCCTACAAGTCCAGCTGAGATGATCAGACCATTAAACACACAACTGTTTGGATCCTTTACACTTTCTACAATGGGAGGATTTTTACTTACTTTTAGTACTTGAAGTACATTTTCCTGACGATACTTACAGACTTTTACTGAAGTAACATTTTCAATGCAGGACATTGACTTGTAACAGAGTATTGTTACAGTGTGGTATTAGTACTTTTACCCAAGAACAGGATCTGAATACTTCTTCCACCACTGATCCTAACATATGTGGGACGGAGCTTCATGAACTTTGCTGCACGTGAAACGTAAAACCTGTGATTGTTGGTCGTCACTATTTCCTTATGTTCTTTGAGCTCAGGATGTGGGTAAACTGTTAAAATGGAACTGAAACTGAACAAAACAAAATCAACTTTGACGGAGGATGGACTGACCTCACTCTGCCCGATACTTAATAAATCTCACTTCTTTCAATGATTTCAATAGATATACCTTTCTTTTTCTGGTTTTCCTTTGTTCATTCAACCGTTTCATGTTGTTCCCGAGTTAGATTAGATTAGACTCAGCTTTATTTGCTTATAAGTACCGAAAACAGCTACATTTCAGAGAGACATATTGTACTTTTTACTCCACTACATTCATCTGTTACAGCTTTACTTACTAGTTACTTTACACATTAAGATTCCTGCACACGAAACACTTCATTCACCATTTCCTGAGGTGGCACCTGGCCTACGCCTACTACCTCTTTCTGGCCTTCGTCTACGATAAGAGGAGGGGAAGGAAGGGCTCTCCTCACCACTACGATGCTTTTGTTTCCTACAACGTTTACGATGAAGCCTGGGTCTATGAAGAGATGCTTCCAGTGCTGGAGGGGGAGCAAGGATGGAGACTCTGTCTGCACCACAGAGACTTCGAACCAGGGTTGTATTTAAAGGCTGATTTTGTTATTGTTTTCTCAACCTGGACCCTACTTTTTTTCCATGCATTTCTGTCTGAGTGACTAATGTGAAAACATTTTTTTGAAATTGGTCCAGAATAGAGACTTTTACATGGAGGATATATTTATTCATAATTCAAATAATTCAAAGTCCAAAGAGAAAACGAAGCAAGATCAAATTAAAATTATTATTTTACTATGCTACTAGGAAAAATCATGCCATAATTGAATTTAAAAAAGAAAAGGCAAAGTTAAAATGTAAAATGATTCATCTTTTTAATTTAACATTTGGCTTTTCCATTTGGATTTAACATTTGGTTTTTCCATTTGGATTTAACATTTGGTTTTTCCATTTCGATTTAACATTTGGTTTTTCCATTTGGACTTGACAGATGTCAATGTAAGAGTATGACGCGATGGGCTCTGTTTCTATAGAGCGAGAACGCTGTAACCGGCAGCAAACCGGGCTGGGATGTAACCCTAGGACAAATGAAATCCACATCCTCAATTTCGTCCTCTAAAAGTGATATTTTTTGCCACTGACAGGCTCAGATTATTATTCTAAGTGTCTGACAACATTATGGAAATAATCCCTACAGAGATAGACCTTTTTATTAAAGAGTAAGATCGTAAGAGTAAGAGTAAGCTCCAAAATCACCATCACCAAACCCACCAGCCTCCATGTAAATAATCACTACTTTTAGTGTGTATAGAGCCAGCATATTTTCACATGTAAATAGTGAATTAGGGGTTTATTTTAACCAACCCAGAGTGGTGATTGTTGGAACAGTAGAAAGACGAACCAAGACGAGCTGATAGTTTGATTTTTGTTTCTATCGACTTTAAATTAAGTGTGTTTTACGACGATAAAATTAACCCTAACTCTAATAAATAGAGTGAGAAGTAGGGTCATTTTCTAATAGACTTCTTTAAAATCTGCTGGCCGTTAAAAAGCATGCAGGTTTCTGCAATGGCCTCACTTTTTCAGACCTGAAGGCCAGGTCCGTTTGTTTTTTACAGTTATGGACAAAAGGTAGGAAGGAAGATTCCTGAACTTGCAAAGAAGACGCCCGTTTCTCACTAAAAACCCAAACTAATGGTGCATTAGAGAATTAAATAAGTCCTTTTCATTATTCAACTTAGAGCCACGTAGAAAGAGTTACTAGGCAGTTTGTCGGGAGCAGCTCCTAGTAGAAAAAAGCCTTTTTATTTAATTTCTGAGGTGCCTTGCTACTCTAAAAGCAGCTGTTGTTTTCACAGGTAAGCCCATCGTAGAAAACATTACAGACGCCATCTACGGCAGCAGGAAGACCATCTGTGTGATCAGCCGACACTACCTGCAGAGCGAGTGGTGCTCCAGAGAGATCCAAATGGCCAGGTAGGCAGCGCCACCTCTAAGTCTAGGTATTAGTGATGCTAACTTTGAGTTTTTTTTTAACTGATAGTCGACGCTCGTAAACCGATCATTAACTGTTAACCAACAACAAGGAAAGGGAATCCAACTTCATACTTTCCACGATCCATGGACAACTACGGACTTGTAGCAGGCGCCACTTTCCTAGAACCGCATGCACGACTGACCGATACAAGTCTACAGCAGCCTGCAGCGTGCATGTCTGAGCCTGCCTGGGTTGTGGCTGGAAGGGATACAGCTACGGCCAACTACTACTGTCGTTTTGCTGCTTAAACTTAACTGTCGTTTTGGAGCCTAAACTTATCTGTCGTTTTGGAGCCTAAACTTAACTGTCGTTTTGCTGCTTAAACTTAACTGTCGTTTTGCTGCTTAAACTTAACTGTCGTTTTGCTGCTTAAACTTATCTGTCGTTTTGCTGCTTAAACTTAACTGTCGTTCACTCTTAAACTTCTTTGTCGTTTTGGAGCCTAAACTTAACTGTCGTTTTGGAGCCTAAACTTAACTGTCGTTTTGGAGCCTAAACTTAACTGTCGTTTTGGAGCCTAAACTTAACTGTCGTTTTGGAGCCTAAACTTAACTGTCGTTTTGGAGCCTAAACTTATCTGTCGTTTTGCTGCCTAAACTTATCTGTCGTTTTGCTGCTTAAACTTAACTGTCGTTTTGCTGCTTAAACTTAACTGTCGTTTTGGAGCCTAAACTTATCTGTCGTTTTGGAGCCTAAACTTAACTGTCGTTTTGGAGCCTAAACTTAACTGTCGTTTTGGAGCCTAAACTTAACTGTCGTTTTGGAGCCTAAACGCTGCGGAACGGCTGCATGCTCCGGCGTCCGTCAATACCCACCAGGTCTGGATTTGTTGCGGCACGGCTGCGCCCATGACCGACAGCTGTAGTCACGAGGACCCACGAGATCTCGCGAATTCACGTAGAATAGAACCACAAAACCAACAACAGTTTGTTTCCATCCAGAGGAGTAGAGGGGAAACAGCTCTGTGTTGTGTTTTCAAGGTGTAGTGCAGGGCTGCGGCTCGCCGGAGCTAGGACGGAGTCAGGACGCAGCCGTTCTGCAGTCAGTGGAAATACACACGTTGACTTTAAAGGAAACCTAATGACTCCGCCGACGTTCCGGAGCAGATCCGCAGCCGTTATGCATCCAGTAGAAATTGCCGGTAAACTTAACTGTCGTTTTGCTGCCTAAACTTAACTTTCGTTTTGCTGCCAAACTTAACTCATTGTTTTGGTGCCTAAACCGTAGCTGTATCCCTTGTAGCCACAGGACGGCCGATTCAATGCGCCAGTTCTCATGACGTGACGTATAGCCCTCCGATGTGAGCG
>NW_027595402.1:342500-375000 GCF_031162955.1 Sander vitreus | reverse complement strand
TAATGTTCCCGTTTACTTGCAACCGTGCAAACTAGGAGTTTTTGAAAGTTTTCCAGCGGTGGCGGATTTGTTGTCTCCCGCTTTTATTCCTTCAAACACCTTCTTGAAAAGGTTGTAGTTGCGATGTTTGGGCATATCTAAAAAACAAGCCATTCTCACTCCCAACTTGTTAAATACGGACGCTTGGGCAGAGGCTCTCGGCGTCAGATACCGTCTGACGCAAATGACGTAGTATTAAGACAGACAACGGTGGAGAGTAGTATAAAAGACGGAAATGCAGAGTAAAACGTGAATTATACTAGCCGCATCCAAGGTGGCACGCGCCAACGTGACGTCAGAATGACGTAATATTCTGCCGGCCATCCTCCCAAAGAAAAAATGTAATCGAGAAAGCCAACCCCTTATCATGTTTTAAAACAGTTTATATATTTTTCACTTATCAATATGGTAAGATATTCGGGGGGGGGGGTACTGGCCCGTTTTGATTATTGGGCGGGTCGTAATCCCCCCCCCATCCCCCCCTCGTAAATTACGCCTATGAATTCGTATATTCTCTGCTGACTAAACTTTGACATAAACTGTGATTGAATCAACATCCTCTGATGTTAACTATTAGTCAAAATAATTCATAATTTCTGCTTTTTTTAAACTAAAAAATGAGGTATAATGTCATTTAAATTATTCTTATTGACCATGAATTTAAAATCAAAACATCTGAAAAAGCGGCAAAAAACATTAAAATTTTTACCTGGAAGGAGAACAAGTTCATGGCCGACAGAAAGACAACACGAGTGTTAATCGATTGGCAGCCCGAATATGAACTGGAAAAAGATTATATTATTAAGCTCTCCTACGAACTGGAACTGGGTAAGCAGAATGTGTATTCTTGCTAAATGTATACGTTGTGTGTTCTGTCTACATGTCGACCAGTGAGGTTGGCTGTAAGCTGGACTACTCGCCGGTGTCCTGGCGGGAATATTTTGACCAGATGGAGGATGTGAGCGTGGGGCCGGCCGACAGCAGAGACGTCTTCAGGATTTATAAAGCGGGAAACGACGGACCGCTGCTGGTTCTGCTCCACGGTGGAGGACACTCGGCTCTGTCCTGGGCCGTCTTCACCGTGAGTATCACTCCAGTCAGCCGACCGATCGATCGATTGATGGCGCTACGTCCTGATGTCTGTGTTTGATCGATTGATGGCGCTACGTCCTGATGTCTGTGTTTTTCTGTGTTGCAGACAGCCATCGCCAGCAGAGTGACTTGCAGGGTACTCGCCATGGACCTCAGGGGTCACGGTAAAGAATTTTAGGGAGTTTTTTTCAACACCCATAGTTTGTTTGCTCTGGTTTGAATTCATGAGTTTGTAAACTTGGGAGCAATTTACCCTTCGGTTCGGTTTCGTTTCACATGGAGAAAAATCCAAGCTTACCAAAGATACGTCACTATAAACGCAAGAACGTTCACTCTGCTTATTGGTCAGATGTGTCTGGGGGGCGGGAGCAAGAAAGTAAACACAGGAAGAAGGTCCTGTGTTGTGGACTAGTGCATATTTCCTGCATCTCCATGGTCAAACCAGCTCATTGGATGCCAGCCGAACTTAGCCCCGCCCACAACATTTTGAGGTCGGGAAGTTGGGTCAGGACTTGGACCGTTGTGGAGCAACTACGCTCCAACCAGAGCTGTTCGGACCAATCAGATTGTCAGGGCGGGCTTTATACGATGATGGACAGATGACCAACAGTAACGTAATCAACCACGTCACCAAAGAGCGCTTGGGTTGAATTAGTTTACAACAAAGATGGCTGCCATCGCGTCTGTTATAGAAGATATCGACAGCACATTCATTTTAAAAGAGGAACAGAGAACAGCGATCACGTATGTATACACGTTGCCACACCCGTCCGCACGACACGGAAACTGCCGCCACTGCCTTTGCTCTGTCGAAGCCTGCCTTTGACTTGCAGCTTCTGTGACGTCTGTCTCCGTTGCTCTGATTGGTGGTAGGTCTATCCGTGGCTCTGATTGGTGGTAGGTCTATCCGTGGCTCTGATTGGTGGTAGGTCTATCCGTGGCTCTGATTGGTTGTAGGTCTATCCAATTGAGTGCAGAGGCCTTTTCTTTCCTGGTTCGGTTGAAACACGCCCCATAATCACAGCCCAATGGAGCGGTATCAGACTCATATTCTGACTAGAATCTGAGTATGACCATGTCAGGCTAGGTCAAACCAGCTCATTTCACATAAATAATCAGACATTGCGCATGTTTTGTTCACTTTTGGAGTGCATCCGAGTGCGATTGATGGATTCACAGCTGCCCAAACGAACTGCACCAAAGGGGGAAAGCCAACTCTAGTGCGATTCAACCAAAGTAAATGAGGCAGGTGTGAAAAACCCTCATTGAGAAAATAAATGTTTTTGGTCATTTAGACAACTTTGGGAGAAATATAGATGCAACAACATACAAGTTGTGTTGGTGTCAGTGGTTCTGAAATGGATTAATCCATTTGGACGACAGCAGTGATTGGTAAAATAGACTTGCATTCTTGTTTTTTTGACTCGGTCTGAAACGATTCCTTGAGAAACTGGATTAATAACAATCATAGATGCAAATTCTTTGTATTAAAGCTTCGTTTTATCCATATAACTATTTACAGCGCACTGTGTTCATGTGTCAATGAAGACTATTACTGTCGCAAAACAAGCTTACCGTGGACCAAGCTTCTCTGCCACAAAATAGATGAGGAAGGTCTACCTGCTTAAACATTAAATACATTTTGGGCCCTATCTTGCACCCGGCGCAGCACAAAGCCTGACTCAAGTGTCTTTGCTAGTTTAAGACCGACACAGTTGTCAATTTCCCGTCCAGCGCCCACATCGTTTAAATAGCAAATGCACCTGCACCCATCTACACACATGCAGAACACGGAGCAAATCTGCCATTATAATAGCAATGCGCCAAGGTACAAACGTGCCTGGCTTTTAAAGGGAATGGGAGCTGACACTCTGATTGGTTTATTGCACGTTACGCCCAAAACACACCTATGAATTAATGAAGACACTAAGTACAACCCTTTTGAACCATGTGCCCGGCGCACGGAAACGTTTTTTCCGCCGTCAAACTAGCAAAAGTGGATTTGGACATGCCCTAAACGTACCTGCGCCAGGCGCTTCACGCCGTACACTTAGATTGTTTAAAATAGGGCCCTTCATCAGTCTCCATGTCTGGTTTTAGTGTAGAGCACTTTGAGTCACGTCATTATGAGGATTTTTTATTTTTTTTAATCTCTTTTAAGGTGATACCCTGGTCCGCCAATCAGACGACTTCTCCACTCAAACCATGTCCAGGTAACAGCACGCGAAACACAAACACAAACTTCCACCTTCCATGAATCCTTGTACCTCAAATTAACAACAATTGAGCTCAAGAGTGTGGTTTTGAAAGTAAAATTCCCATTAATTTTCTCTATAAGGATTTAGATGATACGCTCTGTGTGAAAACCATCCGAGGCAGACTGACTACAAGCTCCGAGGTTGTGAAACGAAAGTTTCTACTTCTGTAGACGCTAGAAGTCCGTATGAAATCGGGGACTGCCCATTTCTCCGACCTCTCAATAACCCGAAAAATTCCCTTTGGTCCTACAGCCCACTAGTCCAACGTCCCGCTGGTGGTGAAATTACGAATCCCACTATGGCCACGCCAAGAGCCGCCCTACGAAGCAGCTCGATTGGTTAGGATAGCCGATTGGTCAGGGGATAGGACCTGTACAAATGGGGTTACATTACCTTGCGTAAGCATGGATGCCTGGCCAATAAATGCTATTGAAAGGCGGGTCTTGGCGTGGCCATAGAGGGATTTGTAATATCGCTGGTGTACATCGGACTAGTGGGTTGTAGGACCAAAGGGAATTTTTCGAGTTATTGAGAGGTCAATGGAGAAATGACATGGCACCATGAAATCAACCTTGCTTTTAAGAAAAACACATTATATTCGCAATGTCATGGATACTACACTACCTACAACTCTAATCATGAAGGCAATGTCTCTGATTGGAGGAGGTCGCTGTTACCATTGAAAAGTTTACCGCAAACACACGAAACCCACTAGCTGCTACCACTGAAATCTATGATAGTTGATAGTTTCTGTGCGAAGTCTTATATCTTTGCCTTCTTTGCAGTTTTATGTCCTTTTGCGCCAAATCAAATGTTTTCATGGGCCAGATTTATCTCATGGTTCTAGGTTTAAAACTCTGTATATCAGCATTTAATAATACGTCAACGGAGATATTGAACGGGGAAAATTACTGCCGGAACCAGAGCCGTTCAAAAAGTGGGCGGTCATTGTTGAGCTCTTCGCCCTGCAAACTAAAGAGGGTAGTTCTTGAGTGACTCTCTGCTTCTACCACTGTTTCCTTCGCCCCTCTCAGCGATATAGCCAATGTGATTGGAGCCTGCTACAGTGAAACTCCTCCCCCCATCGTCCTGATTGGCCACGGTGTTGGTGGGGCGATCGCAGTGCATACAGCCAGCAACATGCTGCTACCGACCACTGTGGGCCTGGTGGCTATAGACGTCGTGGAAGGTGAGAACGGGTTTTCATTGTTTTTTTAATTGCTATCTTTTTATGTTTACAAATATCTACTTCACTGGTCTTCTTTTTTCTACTGAAGGCAGTGCAACAGAGGCACTCCACAGCATACAGAACTTCCTAAAGGGAAGACCAAAGTCCTTCAAGTCCATGGACCACGCTATAGAGTGGAGGTGAGCATTTAAGGCCCAATGTAGTCTGCCAGCTCTATCTCCACAGCGCTGTGGAGTAAGGTCTGGCTACACCACAAAAAAACACTGGGTAGTTTGCATTTCTTTAAACCAATCACAATCGTCCTGGGCGGCGCTAAGCTCCGGACGCAGCAATGGTGGCTCTGCAAAATAGTCTCAGGAAGGAACTTGTTTTGGGGGAACATTTGCACCCCGCAAAAGTATAAGCTCTGTGTGTTGCCATTCTCAAACTCTGTACTCTTCAAACTTTGAGCCATCAAGCTACACACTAAAAATATCACGTTTTGAAGAAAATGTGGATGGTGCAACAAGGCAGGTCTGCTTGGTTCTTTCTGGGAATGATTGTGAAGATTTACAAAGAATATGTTGAGGGCATTTCCTCTCTTACTGGGACGTTTTGGGACTGATTGGTGGGATAGCTGTGGACGAAGCACCCACGGAGATACACTGGTAAGAGCCAATGAGGTGTAACCATGTATCAGCTAATTTAAATAGCTCACGTTACTGTATTATGTCAACAGTTAACTTCATTTAATATTGTATGTGGCATTGTCTTTTGCGGGGTGCAAATGTTCCACATAAACAAGTTCCTGCCCTATTTTGCTGCGTCCGGAGCGTGTTTTTTCTTTCTCTTATCCCAGAATGCATCTGTGGTGTAGCCAGACCTTACTCCACAGCGCTGTGGAGATAGAGCTGGCTACGTGAGACTACAGAGCCTTCAACAACTGGCTGCACTCACAAAGCGCAGCTCCAAACTGGACCACCAACAAGTCTTTTTCTTTATCCTTTCAGCGTCAAGAGCGGGCAAATAAGGAACCTGGAAGCTGCCCGAGTCTCAATGGTTGGTCAGATCAAAAGGTAGGCTGGCTCTGATTGATTACATTTTGTTGAAACTGTAACGTATTTTGTCTCAAATACAAGCTGGAGGGGAAAACAATCCATGGGTGGGTAAACAGAGTCCGAAATAAACACTCACCAGTCGCCAAATGCAGGTACATTTTCCGTTTGGCGAGTAAATCTCAGATGTCTTCATTTTGGTGAAGCTGCAGCTACTTTCTTCTGTTCCTCTGCTGTCTGCATGTCGGAGCTTCGTGGGGGCGGGCCGACACACAAACACCATCACACACACCGGAACGCCAGCCATCATGTCACTTCTGTTTACTGATAGCTAGCGTTAACTTCAGACTAATTAATTAGCTAGTAAGTCCCGATTTTTGGTAGCCTGGGAAAACCCTGACGAACTTCCAGCAAATTTGAGATTTGCTCTGCAAGTCCGTCTGGCCGAGAGCCCATTCAAGCCCATTTCCAATTTTTCCAAATCGAGGCACCAATCACAACCGTTGAGGCGGGCTTTACACGATGACGATAGTGCAGCGACGGCGAGCAGCTTTTTGTTTACATTCAACACGACGGCCACCAAAGCGCAGCAACCCGTTGATGCCGCTGTCGCTGCTACGTCACCCGGACCGTTGGTCTGATTGGTTGAAGGACTGTCCAATTGCGGCCAGAGGCATTGGAGCGGCGTCCGTTGGTGACGCCCATTTGGAAATGAGCTTTGAATGAACCAGGCTAGATTTTTGGCAGCCAGCCAGATTTTTGGCAGCCAGCCTTCCAAAAGAAAGCACAATGAAATCAAATGTTAACCAATCATTAACTGTTGCAAGCAGGAAATGGAGTCACAGTTCACCCGTCCGGGAGGCTCTGACACACTTTCCGCACTCCGTGTCCACGGACAGCTGTAGGCTTGTACCGGTGTTGATGTTCTGTGCATTGTCATGGACACGCAGCCCCTTTCCTGAAACTGCTTGCGGGACTAAAACAAGTCCACAGCAGACCGTGCCACAGTTTACGGTATTTTATGTTACACATTAGGTTCTGTATTCTTAGATGTAAAGAGGGGAAACAGATTATCGACTTACATCAGAACCAAACGTGACTTTGGCAAACTAAACTCACCCAGACTTGCTTTGATCATTTCCTCTCTCCACTAACTTCTTGTTTTATTAGATGTGAGGTGGAGGTGGCCAGCCCGGTGACCGACGTGGTCGTCGAGAGTAACGAAGAGTTCTACGATCAGAAATACGTCAACGACAAAGAAAACGCCGCCTCAGAGGTGAGCCTCAGCGAAGGCAAAAACAACAGCAAGGAACAACTGATGGTAAAGTAATACAATAAGTAATTCAAAGTAAAAATGCAACAAACTAAAATGCAACGTAAAACATATGCAATTCATATGTTGCTAACCATGGCACTGCGGACAGCTTAAGTGCGTAACTTTTTGATATTAACAAATGTCCGTTACATTCAAGCCGTTGCCAAATGAGCTGCTACAAAGCTAATTACGACTATCAGCTCCACACAACTCTCTCTGTGTTTCTCAGTATGACTATGTTCAGAAGATTGTGGCGTCCGGTGACTTTCCCGCGCAGAAACTCGAGTGAAGATAATGACCTCTTCTGAAGAGTCCATCATGGTTTTTTAAATCCTCTGTGTCCTCCTTGGCTACTAGCAATGTGGACGCGCCGATAGTTTTGTTGTCATTACTTAGAATTCCTCATGGGGGCAACAGAAACAACGCACTATAGCTTTACAATAGACCTGAACCTGTTTTGGGGTGTTGATGTTTTCATCTTAAACTTTGACTCTCTCACTGTGTGATTTCACTTCATCAAAGTTAACCGGAACATTTTTGTCGCCTGAAAATGTCTTGTTGTTCAGCGTTCTGCCAAACACGCCAGCTAGCGGTAACTTATTAGATTTTCTGTACTGCCGTACATGCAGCCATGCGCCAAATGTGGGTACATTTTCTGTTTGGTGAGTAAATCTGCCCGGCCATGGCGAGTTTATGTTTGAACCAAAATTCTGTCTTTATTTTGGTGAAACTGCAGCTACTTTCGTCTGTTCCTCTGCCGTCGCCACGTTGGAGCACGCACAAAACACACAAACACACACTGATGGAAATACACCCGCACACACCAGACACTAGCCACCAAGTCACTTTTGTTTACTGATAGCTAGCGTTTACCTCAGGCTAATTAATTAGCCAGTATGTGGCCATTTTTTGGCAGGATTCCGCCAGTCTTCCAAAAGAAAGCACGATGAAAACAGAAGATGAACCAGCCGGACTCACAACCACAAACAGAACGTTTGGTGATGTATGATTAAAAACAAAACAACACCACAATTTAATATTTTGACCGTTAAAAAGATGCTTGGCCAGTGGATTTTTACATCTACCTGCCAACTTGTCCGGGGAGTCAAAAAGTTGTTTACACTGCCAGTAAATCTCCGCTGGATGACTCACCTCAGGGGGTGAAAATCGGCAACTTTCCCTCTTTAGCGTTTAGCAGAGGTGGGAGTAAGTCACACATGTGCAAGTCGCAAGCAGGTCTCAAGTATTAACCTTTAAGTCGCAAGCAAGTCTGAAGTCACTGTGGAGAGAATCAACCAAGTCAAGTCGAGTCCCTGCTATAAGTCAAGCAAGTCACAAGTCAAGTCATGCAAAAAATCGCCGCCTACGTTAGCTAAAAGACACATTCACGTAGCTACCTTTGTTTGTGTTGCTTGAAACGACGGATGAGGTTGGATGTTGTGGTTGTCGTGTTTGTAAATTTTAGGTTGCAATCCTTGCACACCGCTGTTCTTTTTTTACAATGAACATCGACTACAAACTCCTCATATCCTACGTTTGCCTCTGCTGGTTTGCCTCGTTGTGGAAGGTTGCCTATCAACTTGGCAGGGTGGCGCATATAGCACAAAGATGTTCCAAAAACAAAACATAACTTCTCAATACCTTAAAAAAAGAATAAGGCCTGGATATTACACTAATAAAAAGTCAAGTCTTTTTAAGTCATCTGTCTCAAGTCAAAGTCAAGTCGAGTCATTTATCAATCTTAGTCAAGCAAGTCCTCAAACTGGTGACTCGAGTCAGACTCGAGTCAAGTCGTGCGACTCTAGTCCCCCACCTCTGGCGTTTAGCGCCATGAAACCATAAACAACACTGGTTTAGCTGAGTCATCCTCTCCAGCTCCACCCTCTCTGGTTTAGCTGAGTCATCCTCTCCAGCTCCACCCTCTCTGGTTTAGCTGAGTCATCCTCTCCAGCTCCACCCTCTCTGGTTTAGCTGAGTCATCCTCTCCAGCTCCACCCTCTCTCGTCAAACATCGTCACATTCAAAAAACCAAGATGACGGCCAAATTGCCAAACTCGAGGCTTCAAAGCAGCATTATTTACAGTCTATAAACCTAACTCAGGCAGACAGTATAACTTGATTTGTTCAAATTCTTTCATTTCCTGTATCTCAAATGCACTTGAATGTCTGTCTGTTTTATTACAAAGATAATTAATGAACCATGGTGTGTGTCTATGTTTAAGAGTGTGTACATGTGGCGTATCGACCTGTCAAAGTCAGAGAAGTATTGGGACGGATGGTTTAGAGGAACCTCCAACCTCTTCCTGGCTTGCAACCTGCCCAAACTCCTGCTATTGGCCGGTAGGTATTTCAAAACCTCTATAGTTACTTTAGTTAGTTTTATTTTATTTTATTTCTGCAAAGACGCCGGTATTGGCAGGGTTTAACATTAAAGGAGCATTCCGGTCAATTTCAACACGTAGCTCCGTTGTTTGGAAATTTGGAGTGCTGGCAGTAGCAAAAAAAACGTGTTATCCCCCTGCTAGCGTTAGCACCCAACAGGCTTAAACAGGGCACGTTTTAAACGTGTTTTTAAGCCTCTAAACATGCTCGAAATGTCATTACAAGTGCTACCCACGTGCAGTGATTCCTTCTGAGTGAACACAGTGAATCTGGCTGCAGTAGATGTGACAGAAAGGCATAAACGTTGTGTTAATCCAGCCAGCACATAGCTCTGTTTATTTCCTGTTTTCCGGTCAAGTCCACACTAGTCGATTGTCGAACTCATACAATCCAATATTCCTGTCAGATTTGCTGGTGTTCTTTTTTTCGACGTTTTTTTGGCGCTTTCAAGGTTCTTCACTTTTGTTTGAAATTTTTTGGACGCTTTTGTTTACGTTTCTTGACGGGTTGACATTTTTTTCAACCCTTTTTCCTGCACCTTTGGACACTTTTGACATATTTTTTCGATGTTTTTTCCCCTCCTATTTTTGACGTTTGTTTTCGAAGCTTTCAACGTTTTTTTCACACAAAAAACTATTTGTATATTGGCCTGAAAAACTGACTTTGGGCAACCTTGCCCCGACCGGACAAGTGAAAAAAAAATACTTACTTACTTACTACTAACGTTGATCCGTGAACAGACATCTTCCAGTCTTGCATACATAAATCATGTGGAGAAATAAATGATTTGACAAAAACATTACAAACATCTACAGATCATATCGGTGAAGAGCTTTTCTCAAGATGACGTTTATACATGTGTGTTTGGAGAAAAAGTACTACGCTTCTGTATGGAGCTGGCGTAAAATATCCCCTTGAAAAGATTTTTTATATCAACAATAAGTAATTTTTTTTAACATTTCAGTTTCTGTTTCCAGGAATCGACCGGCTGGACAGAGATCTGACTATCGGCCAGATGCAAGGTGAGACACTGACTCGACCAACACATTCTCACTCCCATCGCGTAAAATACGGACAGATTATTATTCTAAGTGTCTGACTAACATTATGGGAAGGATCCCTACAGAGATAGACCTTTCTATTAAAGAGTAAGATCCTTTTTGTTTAACCAGAAACAGCTCCGAGATCGCGATCACTAAATCCACCAGACTCCATGTAAAATAAACAATACTTTTAGCGTGTGTAGAGCCAACATATTTTCACACGTAAATGGGTGAATTAAGGGTTTATTTCAACCAAACCAGGGGAGTGATTTTAAAGTGCCATATATTTGTTGCACTGCACCTCTTTTCACCCTGTGTGTTGAGCTCTCTGTTTTAGCTACAGAGTGAGGCATCTCACTTCTGTTCCATCTTTGTTGGGAGTCGCACATGCGCAGTACCTAGGTAAGGACTACTAGCCAGTCAGAAGCAGAGTATGAGGGCGTGTCCTGACAGTACCTAGGTAAGGACTACTAGCCAGTCAGAAGCAGAGTATGAGGGCGTGTCCTGACAGTACCTAGGTAAGGACTACTAGCCAGTCAGAAGCAGAGTATGAGGGCGTGTCCTGACAGTACCTAGGTAAGGACTACTAGCCAGTCAGAAGCAGAGTATGAGGGCGTGTCCTGACAGTACCTAGGTAAGGACTACTAGCCAGTCAGAAGCAGAGTATGAGGGCGTGCCCTGACAGTAGCTAGGTAAGGACTACTAGCCAGTCAGAAGCAGAGTATGAGGGCGTGTCCCTGACAGTACCTAGGTAAGGACTACTAGCCAGTCAGAAGCAGAGTATGAGGGCGTGCCCTGACAGTAGCTAGGTAAGGACTACTAGCCAGTCAGAAGCAGAGTATGAGGGCGTGTCCTGACAGTACCTAGGTAAGGACTACTAGCCAGTCAGAAGCAGAGTATGAGGGCGTGCCCTGACAGTAGCTAGGTAAGGACTACTAGCCAGTCAGAAGCAGAGTATGAGGGCGTGCCCTGACAGTACCTAGGTAAGGACTACTAGCCAGTCAGAAGCAGAGTATGAGGGCGTGCCCTGACAGTAGCTAGGTAAGGACTACTAGCCAGTCAGAAGCAGAGTATGAGGGCGTGCCCTGACAGTAGCTAGGTAAGGACTACTAGCCAGTCAGAAGCAGAGTATGAGGGCGTGCCCTGACAGTACCTAGGTAAGGACTTCTAGCCAGTCAGAAGCAGAGTATGATGGGCGTGCCCTGACAGTAGCTAGGTAAGGACTACTAGCCAGTCAGAAGCAGAGTATGAGGGCGTGCCCTGACAGTACCTAGGTAAGGACTACTAGCCAGTCAGAAGCAGAGTATGAGGGCGTGTCCTGACAGTACCTAGGTAAGGACTACTAGCCAGTCAGAAGCAGAGTATGAGGGCGTGCCCTGACAGTACCTTGGTAAGGACTACTAGCCAGTCAGAAGCAGAGTATGAGGGTGTGCCATGCTAGCAGCTAGGCGAGCATTATAACGTGTGTTACAAAGTGACCACGTTTGTCTCTGAAGTAAAGGCTGGACTACAACAGAGCTGTTTGGAGCAGTTTGTGAACAGTGTTTTCTGTTGGAGATGGTAAGTCCCTTTGGGGGGGACTTTGGGCTTTTTCACTTTGTAAACCTATAACATGCACAAAAACAGATATATAACACAATAAAGGAAAGGGAAAAGCCAAAAAGCATAATATGAGCACTTTAAGAAAAGTGTAAAGACGAATCAAAACAGCTTTTGAAAGTTTTATTTTGTTTCTGTCGACTTTGAATGAAGTGTGTTTTACGATGATAAAATGGCTGTTTATTTACATGGAGTCTGGTGGGTTTAGCGAACGCAATTTAGGGGATGTTTCTATGTTTAAAAAAAAGGATCTTACTCTTTAAGAGAAAGGTCTATCTCTGTAGGGATCCTTTCCATAATGTTGTCAGAAACTTAGAATAATAATCTGAGCCTGTCAGCGGCAAAAACATCACTTTTAGTGGACGGAAATTGAAGGTGCACAATTGCCCGATAACTATCATTGTAGCTTGTTTCGCCGCTGCCGGCAGCAACGCTCTCGCTTAATACTGGAGCAAAGTCAAAGACTGTTGTGTCAATCAGTCACTTAGACACAAAAACAAGAAAATAGGTTGAAAAAACCCAAAGTTACCTTTTAAGTAAGGGTTTGAATACAGAACATATCTTTTCATCGTGATGTTTTACTGATGTATAGCATCTAAATAAAACCCACTAATCCTCAGTACAAAACACAGCTTAAAGACTTTCTGGCACCAGAAGACAGAAAACTGTCAGCTCCAATTGGTTGGAGAAGTTAGAAGGGCTGATGGGAAATGTAGTCTTTAAAAAACAAAATACCCCACGTAGAGAAACACCGTGATATTAGAAATACTTGGCATTCTTTTCACACTGTGCTTCTTCACTAACTGTGAGGGAAAAGGTGAAGGGTGCAAAGACGTCTCTCAGGCCACACACACACACACACACACACACACACACACACACACACACACACACCTTGAGGCGGCAGCTCCTCTCGAGAGACACCTGCTCCTGTCAGTCAACAACCACGCTGGAAGTGACAGTCCAGAAGTGTGTGTAGTGTCAAAGATATGTGTAAGAGGGTGAGTGTGAGACAGACAGTTCACAGAGTGTGTGTGTGTGTGTGTGTGTGTGTGTGTGTGTGTGTGTGTGTGTGTGTGTGTGTGTGTGTGTGTGTACCTGTCTCTCTGTTTGTCTCCAGGTAAATTCATGATGCAGGTGCTGCCACCCTGTGGACACGCGGTGCAAGAAAACAAACCAGACAAAGTAAGAAAACATTTTACTTACTTAGTTCATAGTCACTGGTGGAATGTAACTAAATAAAATCCTGAGATACTTGTACTATACTTGAGTATTTACATTTTTGCTTCTTTATATTTGTACTTCACTACATCTCAGAGGGTAATATTGTACTTTTTGCTCTACTACATTTATCATTAGGGATGTAACGATACACTCACACACGATTTTATTCACGATGTTGTTGACGATACGATTTTCTCAGGATTGAGCTGCAGATAAATGACTATATATATATATATATATATATATATACATACATACATACAACACTCTTCAAATACATAAACTAAGAAGACGTAATGATGTAGTAAAATCTAAAGTAGGTTACGCTCTAAAAAACTGCATCGCGATTCAGTTTTGATCCCACCAGTTGTAATCTTTACACATTTATATCCATTTTAATCCGATTGACGATGCATCGTTACATCCCTCTTTATAATACTTTATCATTTACAAGATAACTTAGTTACTGTGCAGATCAACTAATACATTATGATGCATTGTTATCAGACAGATGGAATCTACAGATTTCTTTTTACAGTTTTCAGCGACGATCCAGAATTAAAAAACGCGAAATGTAGCGGGCTGATTTTTTTGCTCGGGGTGGAGATGTGTTAACAAATATTTTTATTTCTTTTAATTCGTTGCAGATTCTGTCAGACCCTGATTATTACAGATTAATCTACCCAGCAGTAAAGTAGTTAGAATGGGCTCCACCTTTACCAGCTGCAGCATTAAAGTGATAAACATCAACATCAATAATTATAATCAATGCTTATTTTGTTGCTGTTTTGTCCCCTGCTTTAATTATTAGTTATTATTATAATTCTTTTTATGTTTTAATGGCTTTTTTCGAGGTTTTTCGTTTTGTCGCCTTTCTAGATTTTTTTCCCCGAAGTTTTTGGTCCTTTTTTTTGGACAATTATTTCAGTTTTTTGTCGCTTTTTCCGACATTGTTGTCGTTCTTTTCAAGTTTTTGTTTTCCACAAATCTTTCGAGGTTTTTGTAGCTTTTTCCAATCCATGCAGTCATGCCCATGTCCCGGTTCCTCCCTAGATAGTTGGAGATCTAAACCCCCCCCAGTGTTGAACCCAAAGTTACGCCCTTTGTTCCAGACCTGTTTCTGTCTCTTGCCAGATCTGGCAACACAGAGAAGCCAACGTCAACTAACGTTCATCGTTATGTAGCCTAGCGTAAAAACTAGGGATGCACCGATCCGACTTTTTCAGTCCCGATACCGATGCCTGGGCTTTGTGTATCTGTCGATACCCGATACCGATCCGATACGTTGCTGAATTAATAATACACTATATACCTTCCACCGTATACCTTCCTTCCACCATGTGGAAGAGACTAAAGGCATCAGATTTTCCTAACTAAACATTACCTGTATCCTAACTAAGACAAAATAACATAAATTTAGATGTGATGTATTTAATTCTTATTTGTTATTAAAAAAAAAACAATAGTGCATTCAAATCTAGTATTGTACTTTGCAGTAGTACCACCACCCCTCGAAACATTTACTTTGCAGACATTGCAAACAGCCGACGAACTAGTTGGCGTGACAAGTGTGAAATATCTCCACACAGCCGACTCTTTGGCTCGCTCCATGTTGTTTAACGGTTAACTCAACTCTTCCAGCATGAGACACACGTGCTGCTGACGAATGACGTAAGATGTGCTGCGACGGAGGAAAAAAATAAATAAAAACGGGATCGGCCCGTGGATCTGTTCATTTTTCCCATAGACAGTATATATAATGGACCAACAGATCCCGTGTCTCTGGACGGAGACCAGTGAAGGACATTAGAAGCTCTTTCCCGGTGATGGCTGAGCGTTACTGAGCAGCCTCCAACTGAGCTTGAAGACGTAGATGTGACGTGAGCAACCTGTCTGAAAGTTGGAAGTCTTCTGGTAGCTGTGCCAAGAGAAATCTCAATCATTCCCAATCTAGCAGAGACGGAGAGCGTAGGTATATGTAAGGAGATAACATAGACACAGGCTCATTATTGATCACTAAAATGATAGTTAACATTAGTCATTACACTTAAACAGCTGATGGAAGTCCAAACTGCCTGAGAGCTTCTCCTGTACTATACGGTAACTCCTCCTATGAGACAGGAAGTCTCGTGGTTATGACCCAATCGTTAGCCTATTGTTATAAAAACGTCTGCTACGGAGCCATAACGTGAGGAAGGTAATGGAGCCTTTTATACATTGTCGTGTTTCTTTAGAAATAAACAACGAACAAATAGTCTTTAAACGCTTCAGATGTAAAGGTATTCTCTGTCAAAGTGGCGCCAAAATGAATGGGAGTCAATGGGATGATAACGGGAGGTGATGGCTTGTTAGCATCAAAATGGCGCCATAGGAGCTACGCGGTCCGAGGACAAGCTTACCCCCTTGATTTTCCAGCTATTTTGTCAATATCGGATCGGTGCACCCCTATAAAAAAAGTCTGAAAAATTCATTTTACTTTTTGGTACTTTAAGTATATTTTGATGCTGATACTTTAACACTTTTACTCAAGTATGATTTTGAATTGCAGGACTTTTACTTTGTGTTTTATGGGCCACAGTTAAAAAGATGCATCATCTCTTAGACTCCTGCTGCCTGAACTGATATATGAATATGTTGTTATGTGTAGGTGGCTGAAGCTGTGGCCTCCTTCCTGTTGAGACACAAGTTTGCTGAAGCCAGAAGAGAAACCAGGAGGTAAAAAGATTCAGTCTGTAGTAGCTCTTTCCTTTTCGCATCCAGAAAGCACTAGTCTATATCCACGACGTTTCTTTTCTTTGTCCGTTACCGTCTTCTTTCTTTGTGTTGGCTTTCTAATAGGGCTGCACAGTTAATCAGATTTTAATCACGATCACGATTTTGGCTTCCCACGATCAAATTCACGTGATCGAGCGATATTTAAAATGCTTCATTCGGTTCACAGAACGCTCCGTAAACCGCTCTCTGATCACGTGCCTCCATGAACCAATCAGAGTTGTTCCCTGCACCGCGCAGCTTAGTTTAGATGTAGACAGTCACAGAGGACAGAGTAACGTCAATAGATAGCAGTCGGTCATAAGTCGTCACGATGTTTACCAGTTTACCAGTAAACGCATCATTTTGTCCCGTCTGTGTTGTTTTTCAGACAACAGCAGTGACCAGTGCTAGTTTGAGTCTTTTAGCTCATAGCTTTAGCGGCAGACTGTTGTACGTCCCGCTGTTGTAATCCTCTAACAGTGAAATACAGTCACACTGCACCGTTTAGCTGTCAGCATTTTAGCCGTGTTTAATCCAGCTACTACTGTAGCTAACGGTAGGCTAACGTTAGCTGCTGTGTAACGTGTTATTAGTGTTTACTGTAGCTAACGGTAGGCTAACGTTAGCTGCTGTGTAACGTGTTGTTAGTGTTTACTAGCGTGACATGCAGCGATGTTTCTGTTGCCTCTAACGTCTGTTTTGGAGCATCAGAGCAACGCAGACATTTAAGTGGCACCGTAATCCGCGTTGCTATTTCGTCCGGTAGATACCGGTGCCCTATTGGCACCGGATTTTAACATGCGCCGTTAACGTGAACAGAAAATTGTGTTGCCTGTATCTTTTCACTGCAAACGCGCATGTTTGGAAAGCGGTCGCACAACAGCTGAAATGGCTCCTTCATAGTTTCCTTCAACAAAGGAGGAATGTAGCACAATATGGATGTGAAAGCAGTTATAATTAGCCTATGTGAAATAATAATAAACACAAATAATCGTGATAATTAATCTTGATCAATATATTGATCAAAATAATCGTGATTATCATTTTGGCCATAATCGTGCAGCCCTACGTTCTAACCTCCGGTGGATTTCTGAGGACTAACTGCTCCTCAGATCTCTGCAGGGTAAATCCAGACAGCTAGCTAGACTATCTGTCCAATCTGAGTTTTCTGTCGCACGACTAAAACTACTTTTGAACGTCCACACGTTCCACCAAAACAAGCTCCTTCCTGAGACTATTTTGCAGAGGCACCGTGGCTCCGTCCACCCAAGACGATTGTGATTGGTTTAAAGAAATTCCAATAAACCAGAGCACGTTTTTCTCCCATCCCTGAATGCTGTGTGGACTAAGATAAGATAGACTTTATTAATCCCACACTGGGGAAATTCCTGTGCTACAGCAGCTCAAAAGAAACATGACACAAATACACATTAAGTAGACATAGGAGAAAAAAATATATACATAACGTATAATAGAAGAAATAGAATTAATTATAATAATAATAATAATAATAATAATAATAATAATAATAATAATAGCCAGACCCTTCTCTGTGGAGGAAGGTCTGGGGAGGGAGACTAAGAAAGCACCGATTTACTTATGTTATTTACAAAAAAATACACCTGAAACTAAGAAAAATGTTCCCCATTCTCTCTCCAGCGCCAACTCCTTCACACGATGAGATCTGCAGGTAAGACGTTGTTTAAACACCTACACCTGTTTGATCAGTTTTGTTTTCCTTTTTTTTGGGTCTCTGTGGTCATTTGGCGCCCCATTGTGGTAGTTTTGCATCTCTTTTTCACATCACTTTGCACCGTTATCACCATATCTGTGTCTAAAACGTTGGAAAAGCTAGACAGTCAAAAAGCTTAAAGACAAGAAGTCCAACTACAGCCATTATATCTGAGAAAAGTCTTTTATTTACATCTACTTGGCTTGGTTGCTGCCCAAAACGGCTCGGGTTGCTGCACCTAAACTTTACAGACAGTGTTGCCAACTTTGCGACTTTTCAGACCCCCTTAGCGACTTTTTTCACAAAAGCGACAAGTGACAAATCTGGCGACTTTCTGTAGAAAGTCAGCAGTATTGTCCAGCGGGCATTCAAGGTATTTCTCTCCTCTAGCCGCCAAAACAGTCTTCTGTCCTGTGACGAGGAGCAGAGGAGCAGCCCCTTCCCTCTCTGCTCTCGCCTCATGTACAGCAGTACAGCGGAGGCAGGTAGAAAGGGGAGAAGGGACAGGGTGCGGGGGCCGGTGTAGGAAGGAGAGACAGCGGGACGCGACGGGAGAAAGACGCTGCTGAGCTGGCCTGGCCCTGGGCAAGCCAGCCTTCTTTGAGAATTATTTATCGATCTTTTTCCTTCCCTTTGTAGAATTTCGTTTTTTACTTGAAAGATCGGCTACCTAAGTAATAATTATAAGGTTAAATAAATCCCTGTATTGAATTTGTGATTATTTGGCTAAAGATTTCTATTTCTTTCTATCTAACTTGCTGACACAACCACTAAGCCTTATACAAATGATTGCGTAATGACATCACAAATATGCAAATGAGCGTATGACGTCATCTAGCGACTTTTAGTGACTTTTGGAGCTGGTGCTAGCGACTTTCATTGGAAAAGAGTTGGCAACACCGTTTACAGGGGCAGAGAAAAGAGAAAAGCCTGACAACTAATTGATTAATCTTTGCAGCTGTACCTTTACTTCAAGTAGAAGTACAACGGTATTATTAGGAAAATTAAGCATAGAACTTAAAGTATCAAACGTAAAAGTACTCAAAACAGAAAAACTCTGTTTCAGGGACATGATTTGCAGACAAAATATGAACTTTCTGACCAACTACAAGTTTACGTAGCAATATTAACTACTTTCTGTTAACTACTTCAGGCCTTTGCAGGTTCTCACTTTTTAAACACTTTCTCTCTTTCTCAGGTTTTCTGTCGGACCAGCAAAAGAGGAGCTCCGAGATTCAGAGACCTTTACAGACCTCCGTTTTTATTCTTCATCCTCCTTTTATCAGATGCGGCCGACGTCTCTAGTCAACACATTCTCACTCCCATTGCGCCGAAAAGCGACGCTTGGTCAGGTGCCTTTGGCGTTTGTTATCGACGCAAAAAGTCTCCTTTAGAGTAATATTTAGATGCTGATCTCCGAATGCGAATGAACGGACTCCATAGGAAGAAATGTCATTCCTATATGAGGCTCCTTTTTCAACTACAAGGTCAGTATTGTTTTTCACTAACGACAAAACAATGAATAATCCGTGCATTTATGTGGAACTAAGCTTTAGGAGCTTTCCATCTTTACTCTCCTCCCTGTTACGTTGCATTCAGAGATTGACTATTTTTGACTGACAAGATGGTAGCGAGCACAAAAACCAACAGCTACAGTGAGTTGTTGAAAACCTTTTTTAGTAAACTCTGTACACAAACAATGTTGTCAGCGCTTCCGTTAAGGTGTAGAGTCCCTGGTGATACTTGGAGCAAAGTCTCATGTTGTGTCGAGCCTTCTTAGTGGTTTAAAAATAGCTATTTTGATGTGATCATAGTAGTGCCCCTAGCACTCCCATCCAAAAGGACATTTGACCAAAAATGAGAATACGGTTCATCTTAAAAGTGGTACTTCCCTCCTAAATATGCTTTTAAACGAAAGTTTGACTTTGGTACATTCAGAAAAAGACCCTAGGTTGCATTTTGACGAGAGTTACACTTTAACTGACATCCCACACGACAATGGGACAGTTAGGGTTAGGAAAAGATCGTGGGTGGGGTTATAAAATTACAGCTGCTGCTCTGCCCGGTGCATCCCATACAGACGCTAAAGGGTGATTTTTGCGTCCGTATCTGACGCTGAGAGCCACAGACCAAGCATCCGTATTTTACAAGTTGGGAGTGAGAACGGGTTGCTCTAGTAGCTAACTGTAGTTATGAACCATTTGTGATTGCCTGTTGTTGTGTAGTTTTTGTTCTGTTCCAATTAATACTCAGTCAAGTCAAAAAAAAAACATTTGCTTTGACTTCCTCTCTCACTTCCTCAAATCCCAAATGTATGTTGTTGACTACGAGCTACCAAAGACGATAGGCTGGTAGCCCACATCTTCCCTGAGCCTAATCCCCAGAAAAGATTTTTAAAAAGCCATGTACATTAAATGTTAGGGATGACAAAACATAAATAATTGTCCAAAAGTTCAATCGAGATACTCAGTCCAAACCATGAGAGATACTTAGTGTGTTAACGTTACTAACCGTAATATGCGGAGTCACAATTATAAATGTAGTAAGTCAAAATCAGGAGACAATCAGTAAAACTATGACTTACAAGTTCAAAATGATGTGATAGTAAATGTTGACGAAGTAAATTAAAATTGATGACAGTAAGCCAAAAATATAAATTCAAATGTTGACACGCTAAGTCAATATCTCGTTATCCTTTCTTGCTAACGGTAATTAGCCTCCATACGGGGCCCTATGTTCCCACAGCCCTATATTTCCACAGCCCTATATTCCCACAGCCCAATGGCCCCACAGCCCAATGGTCCCACAGCCCTATGGCCCCACAGCCCAATGGCCCCACAGCCCTATGGCCCCACAGCCCAATGGTCCCACAGCCCTATGGCCCCACAGCCCAATGGTCCCACAGCCCTATGGTCCCACAGCCCAATGGTCCCACAGCCCTATATTCCCACAGCCCAATGGTCCCACAGCCCTATATTTCCACAGCCCAATGGTCCCACAGCCCAATGGTCCCACAGCCCAATGGCCCCACAGCCCAATGGTCCCCACAGCCCTATGGCCCCACAGCCCAATGGTCCCACAGCCCTATATTCCCACAGCCCTATGGTCCCCACAGCCCAATGGTCCCACAGCCCTATGGTCCCCACAGCCCAATGGGCTCCCACAGCCCAATGGTCCCACAGCCCTATGGCCCCACAGCCCAATGTTCCCACAGCCCTATATTTCCACAGCCCAATGTTCCCACAGCCCTATGGTCCCACAGCCCAATGGTCCCACAGCCCTATATTCCCACAGCCCAATGGCCCCACATTTCTAAGATTTTTTTTTCCCACTCAAAATTAGGCCCTATGTAGTTCTTGCATTGAATCATTTGTGTTTTACTGTCTCCGAGTCTCCACACTCACATTTTCTATCCAGGTGTTTCCTAATCAGAGCCAGCCCACTCTCCTACTGAACCGAATCTACAAAACCTTTACAACTTCAAGACAAACAGGCGTCGTCATTAAGGCCAAACAGCTTTGCTGAGTTTTAAGCTGGACTGTCTGGGTGTGTTATTAAGATAATAGCATTACTAACTGCTAACTAGCTAGCTGAAATTTAAATTAGTATAATGACCTACATCACATTTTCATTTTATTAATTTAAATACATGATTTTCTACCAGTTTTAAACTTCACTTTGTGGCTGTGCGGAATTCATAAGCTAGCAACTAACTAACTACCGTTAGCACTTAAGCTAATAGTAACTGCTAACTAGCTTGCTGCTGAAAATGAGCAATGACTTAGCTAACGTTATGTAAAAAACTGATATTGGAATAGTTTAAGCTTTATGGCATTAGATAAAATACTTACATGTGACTTGTTAGCGGTCTTTAATCTTATTTTCCTCACAAAAGACAGTTGGTGAACAAAAGTGTCGCTAAAACTCAGGTAAAATCTACCCACTCAAAGATAATATGAAGATAGAGTACGTAACTTAATTTACAAATGAGTTTCAGGAGAATGAATGAAAGGTTTTCGTTGTGTGGCCATTAACACAGGGAGTGAAACATGCTAACGTAACGTTAATGGTAGAGCATGTGCTAACAGTATGTTCACTAGACGTTACTTAGAGGTTACTACTAATTGAGGATGATGGAAAATTATTTTTTTCTCTCTCCATTTCTCTGTGTTAAGACATTCTTGGATGTTCCCGTTGTTTACGTACAGTATGTAGCAGTAGCACTCCCCAACAGTGTCATTAACGTTAGATGAATGTGTTTGTTGTTCGGTTTAAAATATACTGTGATTCTTCAGGTGTTTTTGTGTGTGTGTGTGTCTTTGATTTGTTTTCTTCACCAAGTTTCTCCAGGAAGTGATGCGTTTCACATGTTTTGTTTAGAAGAAAGCAAGAAGAAACAATGCATAGTTAGCATTAGCAACGATAAACCACCGTGGAACAAAGAAAGAGTTTGTGCCATCTTCAAAAACATCATCGTGGCCGTGTTGGCTCAGTTGGTAGAGCGGGTGCACGTGTGTAGAGGTTTACTCTTCGACGCAGCGGCTGCGGGTTTGACTCCGATCTGCAGCCCTTTGCTGCATGTCGTTCCCCCTCTCTCCCCCCTTTTCCCTTTCATCTGTCCTGTGGAAATAAAGGCCTAAAAATGCCCCAAAAAATAATCTTTACCTCGTGTCGTCCTCGGGTCAAATTTGACCCGTTCTCAAAACTTATATATCAGAAATATGGGTTTCTTTTTCACCAAAGTACACAAAGAATTAAGTACAATTGCAAGTACTCGATTACTACTTTCATTGAATTGTGGGTGTTACATTTTATAGCATTTAAAAAAGATTGAAATGGTTTCAAAACCTGACTAAACTTTGACGTCCACTCGTCTGTGATTCTCCACCAACATACATTACGTTCCTCTAATATTAGTCATATCAGTCATCACTTCAAAATCAGGTATAATCTCCTATAAATGAGATTTATTGACCATGAATTCCAAAAATACGTGTAAAACTATTTGTGATAAGTTGGCGTTAGTGAAAAATAGCATCGAAAACGTGGAAAAAAAGTGACAAAATTTTTTTTTAAAAGAGACAAACATCAGAAAATGTGTCAAAAATATATTTACAAAAAAAAAAAAAAGTCAAAACAGTGTTCACAAGGACAACAAGTGCACGGTCGACCAGAAGACAACGCACGGGTTAAAAAAAGAAAAAGAAATTGGAGATCTTCGTAGTTACGAGAGAAGATGCCATAATAACGTCTGTGTCAATAACTAGTATCGGAGTGTCCTTGTAACTAGACAATGGCGTAACAACAGAAAACACAAAAGACAAAGACATCGACAGGTTGTACCGTCTACTAAACGTCAAGTTGTCAAGACAAAGACATGCTAACTTTGCTCAAAATGACCATAGACAGTATATATAATGGACCCACAGATCCCGTTGCTCTGGACGGAGACCAGTGAAGGACATTAGAAGACCTTTTCCGGTGATGGCTGAGCGTTACTGAGTAGCCTCCAACTGAGAGAGACGACGTAGATGTGACGTGAGCAACCTGTCTGAAAGTTGTAAGTCTTCTGGTAGCTGTGCCAAGAGAAATCTCAATCATTCCCAATCTAGCAGAGACGGAGAGCGTAGGTATATGTAAGGAGATAACATAGACACAGGCTAATTATTGCTAACTAAAATGATAGTTAACATTAGTCATTACACTTAAACAGCTGATGGAAGTCCAAACTGCCTGAGAGCTTCTCCTGTACTATACGGTAACTCCTCTACTATGAGACAGGAAGTCTCGTGGTTATGACCCAATCGTTAGCCTATTGTTATAAAAACGTCTGCTACGGAGCCATAACGTGAGCTACAAGGTAATGGAGCCTTTTATACATTGTTGTGTTTCTTTAGAAATAAACAACGGACAAATAGAGTCTTTAAACGCTTCAGATGTAAAGTTATTTGCGCCATAGGAGCTACCAAGGGGGTAAGCTTCGCTTCAGAGCTCCAACCTCCCATTCAGTCCCTCCAGAAAAACGTGATTATGTGATTGCATAATTCAATGCCTAATCAGCGAAAGTCCGCATATTTATGCGGGGGCCGCATTTATTGCAGATTTCCGCGCAAAATTAGCAGTTTAAGTGTAATTACTAATGTTAACTATCATTTTAGTGATCAATAATGAGCCTGTGTCTATGTTATCTCCTTACATATACCTACGCTCTCCGTCTCTGCTAGATTGGGAATGATTGAGATTTCTCTTGGCACAGCTACCAGAAGACTTCCAACTTTCAGACAGGTTGCTCACGTCACATCTACGTCTTCAAGCTCAGTTGGAGGCTGCTCAGTAACGCTCAGCCATCACCGGGAAAGAGCTTCTAATGTCCTTCACTGGTCTCCGTCCAGAGACAACGGGAGCTGCTGGTCAGTTTTATATATATATATATATATAGCTGTGTAGAAGTTGACTTACCGCCTTGAAAATGCCTCCTTCATGTTCATGACAGGTGTGATGTCATAATGACAGTGTCATACGTGTCAGTCTTATGAACACCCGTTCAAAAACAGTGTTACCAACAATGTCTAACAGACGTGACACACAAACACCAGGCTGGAGTAAAAAAAAAAAAGCAAACTCTTGCATTAAAACTTTATTTAAATTATGTCCTGAATCAGAACACGTGCAACAACTGAAACACAGAAACAACATGGCGTCACTCCGCCTTGTATTTACACGTGTGTATGTAGGTATTGTTGTGTTTGCGTGCACAGGACAACCACACAAACAGACGCTCTGTAAAACAATTAATATCGTAGAAACACACGACAACACTTCACACCCTGTGGTCACACCAGCAGAGGGGTAACCATGACCACAGACGCATCCGACCGTCTCAAGTTTCACCGTCTCTCTGGAAGGATCCGAAAATGTTTGTTTCGTTCTCGTTTCTTTTCTTCGCTGATGATGCCCTCGTTTACAGCTGTGATTAAATTAAAGGCGTAACTTTGGGTTGACCATTAGGGGGGATCGGAAAAAAAAACCAAAAAAATAAATAAAAATAATAATATGTAAAAAAGGACACAAAGACGTTGAAAAAGTTGTCCAAAAAAACCTAAAAAAAAAGCAATAGAAACTTCAGAAAAAAAGCGCAAAAAACCCATTGAAAACGCGACAAAAACGTCCAAAAACAGAATAAAAAAAAAATCTGAAAAGGCCCAGTTTTGATTATTGTTCTAACCCCCCCCCCCCCCCCGTAAATTACGCCTCTGGATTTAATGCTAACGTAACTACGTAAGAATAGATGAAACTGATTCAAATCAACCTAAAAATCAGGCTTTGCATCAATTGTGTTGTCTGTTCTTCAGGCTACTTTCTCCAACAGTAAAGCCGCTTTCACGGCCATTAATCAGAACATTTGGAAGATTAAAAGGTTTAATCCGAGTGGGATTACGTGGATCAGAAACTACAACGCAACATATCAATATATGGCAAAATATATGGCAGTCGTTCTACAAATGCTTATTACAGTTTTGTAGTTCAAAATGCACCAGGAAACATTTTCTAGATCTTTTTTTTTTTTCAATCCATTTCGCAAAGTTTTCATCACCACCTCACAAAAACAACCATTTCCAAAACATTGAACTAGAGGATAGACGAGTGAAAACTGAATAAAAAAATGGTAAACGAACAAAAAATGACGTGGGAAAGACAAGAAAGAAAAAGAGAAGCAAAGCAAAAGGTAAAGTATATGTATATATATATATATATATATATATATATATATATATATATATATATATATATAGAGGAGAGCAAGTGAAAGCATGAACAGTGAAAATGCAAAAGTTGTAAAAGGCGAGAAGAGAGATGTTTCCAGAACCTTCCAGAGAAACAGACTTAAAGTGCATCAACAAAAAAGGCTGAGCAGCCAATCAAAACACAGCATCCAGGGATAACAGCCAATGGGCTGCGAGGAAGGAAACAAAGAACCAATCAGACGTCATAACTGGCAGTGACACGAAGGTCCCAATTCTTGTGAACACATTAGCGTCGTGGAAAATATATTTTTGGAAGCGATTTACAACACCTATTATTTCTATTAAAGCTCAACACGTTCTCCCTTCCATCGTGGAAAATACGGACGCCTGGTCAGGTGGCTTTGGCGTCGTTATTGGCGCTAAAAGTCTCCTTTAGCGTCAGATCTAAACGCGCTTTAAGGTCGTGACGCTCCAACCAGACGGCCAAAAAAAGTGCCTTGGAACACACCAAAGCGACGAGACGTAATACGTCTCCATAACAGCAGGCAGCGCTAATCTGTATTGTCGCCCAAAAATGAAAACCGGCAGCTGATTGGACGAACGCGTCACGTGGGTCTGGTTTCTCTGGAAATTCAAAGACAGACTGTCATGGCGTCTCGTTCAGAACACGATCTCATATTGTCCTAAAATAGTTCACCGAAACGTGTTTCTGAACACATCTGAAGCGAGAAACAGGCCGTGCAGCTGCTGACTCTGTCTTCATCTCAGATCAACAAAGGTCAGTTTAAAAGATTTTCGTCAGACTTTGAGAGGCTCTAGTCACGCTCATCCCGCTCCCTGTTTCCTGGTTAGCTCTCCACCAATCAGATGGGTCATTTGAGTCCGATTCAACACGTCAAATCGGCCCAAATGAAGGACGACGGTCCCTCGGACGGACGACGGCACGGAACACACTCGAGTCACCGACCTCGCCAGACTGTCCGACGGCCCATCGGGTTGGTGCGACTCGGGCTTTATCAGTTAAGTTTAGCGAAATATTGTGGATGGGGTTATAAAAAGGTGCGTTTTTCCGTGACACTGGACAAGAACGGGACAGTTGGGTTTAAGGAAACGTGACACGTAGGAAACAAACCTTGGTCTCCTGGATGAAAGTCCTGTGTTTGACCCAAACAACCTCCCTACGCGAGTTTCTGTCTTTCCTACTACTCTCTACCGTTGTCTCTCTGAATACTACGTCATCTTCAAATCCCGTATAACTGCTGCTCTGCCCGGTGCGTTCTGCGCACACACGCACACACACACACGGGTGATTTTTTGCGTCGTATGTGTCACTGAGAGCCACTGGCCAAGCGTCCGTATTATACGAGTTCGGAGTGAGAACGGGTTGTAAAGCTCATTACGTAAAGACCTTATCTCAGTATCTCATAATTACAAGACGCTCGTCATATTTAAAAGAGACATTAAAAGTCATAGTTACAAGATACATTTTTTCTATTTTATTTTCCGAGCTGAAGTGGGTTTTTGGAAACGTTATCTGGTTTGTAAAACAAAAAATCATTTTAAGGTTTCCCAGTTCCCTTCCACTTTTATTTGAAGACGATAGCGTTACAATTTTCCAAAATGATACGAGGAGAACAGCCCCATTTGTCCTTCATCATCAGCGGTTTGTTCACTCGTTAAAACAGGGCTGGGTATCGCTTGAAACTTCCGTTACTACGTACGATAAAAGTGCTAAAGCGATACGTAACTTTTGGTGCAGATACCAAAAGCAATATTTTAAGTTTATTTTACTTTTTCTACAACATTTTATTGTAGTAAAAAAGGAAGTTAAACAAAAAAAACGCATACACGAATATTACAACTTCCATTTGTTGTTGCAACGGACACATTTTGGCTGATAACAGTCGTATTTGGGGTTCGATACCCACAGAACACGAACGTGGGACCAACGTGACACACGGGACACGAACTGAAGCAGAATTTTGGCCTTTCATAGTACTCGCTACCATTGTTTCTCAGGATACTACGTCACCTTCACGCGCTGCGGAGCTGCTGCTGCTCTGCCCGGTAACGCTCTACACACACATTGAAGGGTGCTTTTTGCGTCATATCTGACGCTGACAGCCACTGCCCAAGCGGCCGTATTTTACGGGTTGGAAAGGACAGCATGCTGCCACCACACAGAGGTTAATTAGCTGAGTCTTTCTACCGTGTAGACAACACTGAAGAAGTCTCTCAGGTGAAAGACGAAACGTCTTCGGAGCATCTTTAACCAAGTCCAGTTGCCCTCGAGTTTAACACTTCCCTGGATAACTCCAGTATGACCTATAGATCACTGAGAAACGTATGTTCAGCCTCTCACAGGAGGATGTATTGACATTTAAAAAAATATTCTCCCCCTATGTATTGTGTAAACACAAAACTTAAAAAGAAACGGGCAAGACTTTGACACAAATCAACCAAAGACTTTGACACAAATCAACCAAAGACTTTGACACAAATCACGTATATTACAACTTCCATTTTGTGTTGCTACGGACACGTTTCAGCTGATAACAAAGCAGTATTTGGGGGGTTCGATACCCACCGAACACTAACGTGGGACCAACGTGCCACCGTAGCCTCAGGCTCTACAAGAAGAACAAGATAACTTGATTCACTTTCACTTCTGTTGCGGCAGAACTGCAGTCACGTACAAAACAAGAGACGAAACAGTGCAAATGTGACACGCACACGAATTCATGAAAATAAAGCTTACAACACAAAGCAAGTGACTTTAATTAAAACATTGTTCACTGAATATTGGCCGAGACAAGTCGCACAAATCCACCATCTTCGTATAACGCAGGACATTCGGTTCACCAGTGTCGTAAATCAACTAGTGTCGTTATAAATCTCGGTAACAGGCTGAGCTCAGAAGGAACTGTGACGAGGGAAGAAAATATGAAGCTCGGGAAGGAAAATGGGAAGAAAGATACTTTAAGTCTTTGTGGTTTCTGAGAGAAAATGAAGTGATTAGTTTGACTGGAAACACCAACACAAGAACGGCTTCTAAAGGATGTGACACACCAACCCGACGGCCGACCGTCAGCAGCCGTCTCCCCGAGTTGGTCCAAAAAGTACCTCAGAACACACCGAAGCGACACCGGTTTGAGCGTACGTTCTGCGCGTGCGCGAGACGTAATACGTCTCCATAACAGCAGGTGGTGCTAATCTGTGCTGTCGCCCAAAAAATGAAAACCAGCAGCTGATTGGACGAACGCGTCATGTGGGTCTGGCTGCTCCCGGATTTTACAACCGGGCATAATGGCGGCTTCGTTCAGAACACGATCTCATATTTTACGAAGATAGTTCACCGAAACGTGTTTCTGAAAACATTTTAAGCGAGAAATAGTCCGTGCAGCTGCTGAATCCGTCTTCATTTCAGATCAACAAAGGTCAGTTTAACAGATTTCCGTCAGATTTTGAGAGGCTCTAATCACGCTCATCCTGCTCGTCATTCCCAGGTTAGCGCTCCACCAATCAGATTGGTCATTGAGTCCGACTGCCCACCCACCGCACCAGCAAGTCAGGTCGGCCCAAATGAACGCCGACGGCTCCTCCGACGGACGACGACATGGAACACACCGAACAGACTCGAGTCCCCGACCTCGCCAGACTGTCCGACAGCCGAAAACCGGGTTGGTGTGTCAGCGCCGTTTACTCTGGAAATTTGGTACCAATTTGACTTCTCTGAAACCAAGTCTTTCATTACAAAAACCTATAAATTCCGTTATGTCGTCTGGTATTTAATTTAATGCAAGCCCAGGATCCAAAAACAACAAACCACCAATGCTATGTACACGCAAAGGCGTACAAAAGGTCTTGAATACACTTAAATGTTTGGTTTTATGTCCTGAATTCAGTTTCAAATGTCAAATGTCATTTGATGCTTTGTAATTTAATATCAGCAATGAAACGCGTCATATTTTCCATTTGGGCTAAATGGCGTGCGTGCCAAAAGAGAGAGGGGGGGAAATAAACAGTACAGCATTGGTTCAGTTTGACTTTTTTGAAAGCAAGACTTTCATTATAAAAACCTGATATAAATCTTGTTACGTTGTCTGATCATTTTTATAATTTTGGAGGATAGTTGCATGATTTCATTTGCTTACACTGACTGCAGGCCCGGGATTTGTTTTTAAAACAATGCAATGTACACGCAGAGACGTACAAAAGGTTGTGAATACACTTAAATGAAAAAGTTAAATGTCCTGAATTCAGTTTAAGAAGTAATTTTATACTTTGTAAGGATATGTTCACACTTGGCGTCTTTTTGACAAGAAAAAGTTGACTATGGCGCTTTTGTAGTGAAAAAAAAATCTGGCGTTTTGGCTCCAAAAAGCTGGCGAGCATCTTTGTTGCTCATATCATCAAGGTTCATATCATCAAGGTCCTTTGCGTACTGTATGTCTGTACAATTACACAAATAATCAACACTTAAATCTGCCCGATTAATACTCAATCACATTGAGAATGACCAGGCTGTGGGGGGGAAATCAGTCTCTGCTGCTGTGTGTCTTCGTTACAAAAATAAACGTCTCCTTTGGTATCAAAATAGACGACAATCTTTCTCTTTCTCTCTCTCTGCGACGGCAATGCCGCGACGCGAACGCAGGCTGCACAACAATGCCACATGGCGTAGTGAACGTGTGGAATATACATTTTATATTTACATGCTCGGCATCCAGAGGGAACTACGCTCACTGAAGCACGGGAACTCCGTCGGTCTAAAGCTCTGACTGTATTTCTACGTCTCTGGGTACCGTCTTTAACAGCTTGTTTTGGCGGCATTTAAATATTAAACTCTGAAAATAAATGGGAATGTCAGCTAACACCTACAGACGGCAGGGTTTGAAAAACACTTCTTAGAGCTCCTGCACACTGGCTGCGTGGCGTGAGCGTGTCAGCTGCGTGGCGTGTCCGTTTTCATTTCGGCTCCCATGGTAACAGGTGAGAGCTTGCACACTGCCTGCGTGACACGGACGTCTCACGAAAACACGTGCACGCTAGAAATAGCACCAACGCCTATTTTTCACGCGACACGCAAGCGTGTTGGAAGCGTTTCCAGGCAAAATAGAATACGAAAAGATGTTTATATGTTATTTTGACACAAATACATTTAATAAATGACATGTTGATGTTTGAAAGTCTCGAGATTTTGACATTAATGCAGATATAAATGTCATTTAATTTTCTAATATTGCACCTGTCAATACAGAACGAAATATTCTGGAGCCTATTTTGCCGTCAATACTGCCGACGTTGTCTTTGCTGTAATCAGATCAGTATATATTTACGTTTAACATGAAGTATACTACTGCTTGAGTGCATTTCATCAATGGGAAACATACATGTGTACAGACAAGGCTAGCAGCAGCGCCGCGTCAGACACGTTTCTGGTGTGCAAAGACATAGAAAACGCCACGCAGCAGAAACGCCACGCTCACGCCACGCAGGCAGTGTGCAGGAGGCCTTAGGTCCGCTAGAGTTCGGAGAAAAGATCTGATCCTTGATTGTCAGGGTTCAAGGTAAAGGGTTTATAAAAAAGGCAGCGTGAGGCCGTGGTGATGGACACATCGTGGTCAGGCAGACGGACAGATGGACAGACGGTAAAACAAAACAAGGCAACGCTATAGACAGGGTTCCTACACAGCATTTTAACGCTTACCGAATGTTACGGACAGACGGCCACGATGGAAGACTGAGGAGGAAAGTCTTTTCCATCCTCAGCCTTTAGCCAGGCAGACACTGCACGGATAACGCCCAATTTTAATCCAAAGTTGGCCACCCCCAACTCTAAGGATTGGACCAAATTTCTACTAGATTATGACAATCGTTTCATTTGTCTGAGCTGCGAACGATCTGGTAGGGCTGTGCAATTAAACACATTTTTATCTCGATTGCGACTTTGGTTACTAACGATCACAAAGACAATGTACGCGAGGAAAAACGATTATTTTGCACATTACGCTTTGCGAGTGAAATCTTATTTTGTCTTGTGTTCTGAATGAAAAGAACAAAAGTTCAAACTGGGAAAAGAACGAAGGGAAATGTCACAGTTCAAGGTGTTTCCACTGTTGACTTGTTTGTTTTTTAACTTCGATAAATGCAACATGTTTTCCAAAAGTCAACGAGTCATCGCGTTAAACAATCAGGATAATAATTGATTCTATAACAGAGAATCTGTTACGATCTGGCCGTCAGACGCTCAGCTGAATTTCTCGTCTTTCCGTAATTGCGGTTAGTTCTACGGTCCGATTTCCCAATATGGCTGCTGTCAAAAGATCCGTTATGAACTGTACTAAGCTCCTTTTAAATATTACTTTAGTATTTTACGCGTTGGGACTGAAACCGGTGTGATATAAAACTGAACTTTTGTTGCAGAGCAGCTTCTGACTTTCCGTTCAGAGTCCAATCGCACAATGCTGCCTTTCTCCCTTTTTGTCAACATTGTTGAAGACGTGGTCGTCACGTTTAGATAAACCTTTATTGGAATCGTCACTGGACAAAATGGACCGGGGGTTTTAAAGGTGCTCTAAGCGATGTCACGCGTTTTTTAGGCTACATTATTTTTTTGTCACATACAGCAAACATCTCCTCACTATCCGCTAGCTGGCTGTCCCCTGAACACACTGTACAAAAAACCCCACAAACACCAACAAAAACAAACTGTGCGAACCTGCACCACCAAACATAAACAGTGTTCCAGCCAATAAAACAACAAGAAGGATTTGAGGGTGGGGGGGTGGGGGGAGGTTAGTGCGCACAAGCACGGAAGTGAGGGAAAGGGGACGGGATGAGGAGGAGGGAGGGGCGAGCTAGCCTCCGTTTTGTGTGTTCGTTCACCCAACATCGCTTAGAGCGCCTTTAATTAACTTTAGACGGAGCTCTGTGTCCAGGCCGGTCGATTGTTTTGCGTACAACATGACCGTAAAAGAAAGGTAGATTCAAAACGTGAAAACCAATAAAAGCATGCAGTGTCTGCCCGGCATCACGGATGTTTTTTTTTTGTTTTTTTTTTAAACGGTGTTTGCAGAGAAACTATTTAGGAG
>NW_027595402.1:325000-330000 GCF_031162955.1 Sander vitreus | reverse complement strand
CTGGAGCTGCTACCCCCGCGACCCGACCCCGGATAAGCGGATGAAAGATGGATGGATGGATGCTAGGCTAATGTGCAATGGTAAACACACAGAATATGGTACACGCACATAGCAGAGCTTGCAAACTGTGGCTTTCTTGTCGACAACGCGAACATTGTCAACATAACTCAGTGAAAATCAAAAATACTTCGAGGAGGGGGCCCAAGTTCTGTCGCTGGGTCTCCTGCACTTCAACCTTCTTATATACCGTCTATGACTTCAACACGTGTGTCGTTTTCCCGCTTGTCAAGCCGACCAGACGTGACGTGGGGGCGTGGCAGTATCGACGATTCCATTTTTTTTTTTTTATTCTAAATTCGAGATTGTGACTTAATTTCGGTTATTCTTCAGCTTTAAGTTTTGTCTTTAAGCTTTTTGAGTCTTTTTTTAATGTATTATCTGCTCCAGCTTTTCCCAACGTTTTAGACACAGATATGGTGATAATAACGGCCCAAAATTATGTGGAAAAAAGACACAAAACTACCACAAAGAGACGCCAAATGACCACAGACTGTATGGGTAAATTGCATTTCTTTTTTTTCTTTTTTTTTAAAGAAAATGCACACTTTCTTGAGGAAAGGGCGCCTTGATACTCCGCCAAATACGCACACCTAAAGCGTGTATGCAGAGCTTTCTCCGTAGCCTTACGCAAGTGGCCTGAGGTTTATACTTGTGCATCGATCTCTTTAAGAGAATAGCAGGGCCGGCGTGTGTGTGCGTGTGGTAGAGTGAAAGAGTGACAGCGATAAAGTGTCTCCTCTGTTCTTTCTGACCACGGTGTAAAATCTGGATCAGGAGAAGTGAACCCTCTCCTTGATCTCATGTTGTTTATGGAGAAGGAGAACCAGGAAACGAGTTGGGGGGGGGGACATGCAACGCTACCAAGCCACGGCCGAGCCACGTGCGTCGCTGCGACGTGTAGTTACATTTTTCGAGAGGTGACGTCAGACTTAAGTCTTCCACAAAGCTCGGGAAAACACTGCAAGGTATACCGCGGTTTGATAAAGTCACGGTGTCTCTGTCTGCGTGTGTGTGTGTGTGTGTGTGTGTCTGTGCATCTGTGTGTGTGTGTGTGTGTGCATCTCTGTGCGCGTCTGCATCTGTGTGTGTGTGTGTGTGTGTCTGCATCTGTGTGCATCTGTGTCTGCGTCTGTCTGTGCATCTGTGTGTGTGTCTGTGTGTGTCTGCATCTGTGTGCATCTGTGTCTGTGCGCGTGTGTCTGTCTGCATCTGTCTGTGTGTGTGTGTCTCTGTATGTGTGTGTGTGTCTGCATCTGTGTGCGTCTGTGTAGTTTGTTTGGCCACTGACACGTTGGATAACCCCCCCCCCCCCCCCTCGAGGCCGCCACTGAACTCACATCAACCCCAAAACACACAGACAGCAACGACATTGATTCATCGCCTTCTAAAAATAAACCGCTGGGATCTGTCTGTAAAGTTATGGAGGTTATGGAGGAAGGAAGCATTTTGGCTTTTATTTCAAAATGTCTGTGCAATGGCAGCCGTAACATTAACGAGCACGACTGATTTAGAGACACAAATAAGACAGAAGTGCTTATAACTTTATGTTACTGCAGCTTTTCACAACTGTTGATACAGGGGGCAGCCATGTTGGATTTTGAACTCGGGCTACTGCGAGGTTGTACGAGTTCCGAGCTCGTAAATCCGACGTCAGGGGGCGTGTTTACGACTTTGACCTCGTTAAAACCGAGTTGCGAGGTAAATAGACCGCCGCATAACTCTCGCTCGGCCGTAGCGTGGTAGCGTTGCATTTCCTGGTTCTCCTTCTCCATCAACAACATGAGATCAAGGAGAGGGTGAACTTCTCCTGCTCCAGATTTCACCGTGGTCAGAAAGAACAGAGGAGACACTTTGTTTCTCTCACTACGACTCTACTCGCTCTGAAGCTACCGGCAATCACCGTCACTCTCTCACTCTAACACACACACACTCCCCCCACACACACGCACGGCTCGACGCACACACCAGCGCAACTTACGTCGACCACTTACGTAGGCTACGGTGAAATATCCGACCTTCCTGTTGAAAGCATACTGTTTGTATTTAATCCAGGGTCTGACTTTTAATAAAAAAAATTGTTGTGGCAGTGTGTTTTTCTTCTGAAAACATCATTGCACGCCTACTGACTGATACACCGCCCTCTGGTGGACAGAACATATACGAAGTTTGATACCAATATAAGCCTTACTGAAGGCATTTAATGGTCAAAATATTATTAATAAATATTCGAATATTAATATTAATAAACAAACGAGCTTCGAATATGATTTTTGGGCAAAAGTCAAAGCCCTAGTCTAACCCCTCCCTCATTGACCTGCTCCATCACTGTTCTCCATTTTGTAGGCCTGGTCGAGTTTTTAAATGTTACTGTCTGTGTCAGCGTCTCCTCGGACCGCGAACCTCCTATGGCGCCATTTTGATGCTAACGAGCCGTCACCTCCCGTTAGCATCCCATTGACTGCCATTCATTTTGGCGCCACTTAGTTAACTATCATTTTAGTGATCAATAATGAGCCTGTGTCTATGTTATCTCCTTACATATACCTACGCTCTCCGTCTCTGCTAGATTGGGAATGATTGAGATTTCTCTTGGCACAGCTACCAGAAGACTTCCAACTTTCAGACAGGTTGCTCACGTCACATCTACGTCTTCAAGCTCAGTTGGAGGCTGCTCAGTAACGCTCAGCCATCACCGGGAAAGAGCTTCTAATGTCCTTCACTGGTCTCCGTCCAGAGACACGGGGTCTGTTAGTCCATTATTTATATATATATGTCAATGTCTAACACACGCTGGCGCATAATTGTGACAAATGTCGATGTAGATTGACGTAAAAGTCGCATCAAATCCGCCTTGGTTGTTCACACTGCGGCCGCATTGAAATAAATCAGACCTGAGTCTGATTCAGGACCACATATGGAAGTGGTCTAAATCCGGGCTAGATTTGATTGTTCACACTACTTCTGAAGAAGTCTGACCTGGTCACTTGACCCCCCAAAAAAACAGATTTGGGCCACTTTTGCCTGCAGTCTGAACGTAGCCTTACACGCACGAAAATCTTTTTTCCTCGAGATTTTTGTCGCTTTTTTAGGACGTTTTTCTTGCTATTTTTTTTTTTTCTATAAAAAATGTTTTAAGGAGAAAAAAACATGTTAGTCAGTTATAGTCGCATTTCTAGAGTTATTTTTGTTGCTTCTTATGGAGTTTTTGTTGCCTTGGGGTTTTTTTTCCTGAAGTTTTTGGAGCCTTTTCTGATATTTGTAGCCTTTAGACATTCAGTTACCTGGATGAGGCATCGTGATGGTGTCGTTAACGTTACCGGACCCCACGTTAAAGATGACCACCGCCGAGGCGTTGTAGGCTGCAGCGTGGCGGATCTTGTCCTTGTAGGTGCAGTTACCCCGGGCTATCAGCGCCACCCAGGCCCCGGCCTGTACGGGCACCGCGAACCGGGTGTTGGGGTCGCAGGCCTGGCGGTCGTGCAGCGCGGCGGGCAGAACCACAACTCCTCTAGCGTCCCGCTTCGGCGAGTGCTCCCCGTAGCGCCCGCACTCCGTCTTCTCGGTGCGGAGCTCCGACGTGGCCGGGTCCACGTAGGTGATGTTGACGAAAGCCGTGTACCACTCCTCGCGCTCGGCCACGGTGAAGTCGAGGCACAGCAGGTGGACGAAGCAGAAGGACAGCAGCCACGTAGAGAGGGCCAGGCTGCGGCAGGCCGCCACCAGAGAGCCCGGAGCCATGGTGATCCTTCCCCGCTGAGAGGTTCCGAGCAGCCCGGTAGACGCCTTTACTCCACCATGCTACCAGTCGACCGAGCTGGAGGTTGATTTTAATCCGCCTTTCTCTTCAACTTCGACGCCTACTTCTTTTCCGCCCTCTCCTTTCTCTTATTTTCACCGTGTTTTGGTTGTTTTCAGCCGCTCCCCTCTGCCGCTCTCAGACGCCTGCTAGCCGTTTACATTTCCAACCGTCAGCGAAGACAAAACACACGGTAGAAGAAGCCCCGACGCACGGACAACTTCGGGCACAATAACCGGTTACAACGACGACACTGACCGTTACCGAAGCAGAACACCAGGCGGTGAATGCACTGTACGACAAAGTTAAACGGGGTAATAATAATCGTTAAGTAAAGCTAAGCTGCATTGTTTTGACTGGGCCTGAGCAACCAGTGTTAAGCTCGCGCTATTGGAGTACTGGAGTTCCGGTTGTTTGATTTAAAAATAAAAGCAGCGATATTTCTTTTGAAAAGTTTTATTGTTGAAATGAACCTTGTACCACTCACTATGTCATGAAACCATTAAGTAAATTACCAAATGGTTTTTTTTTAAATTATTTTATTTCAGACGCGATGATGAATTAAACTCCACAAGTGAAAGCCGTTCTCTCTTATTTTGAAAGGAAAAGCATTTTATTTCCGGTAAGAATATGTCTGACTTGACGCAGATCTGTGCGCCAGTAATGCCGAGCAGCGCCGCCTAGCGGCCTGGCAGAGAAACTGCAGCTGTACACCAAAACAATACAAACCTACTTTTATCAGTGTGCGTAAGTTTATTCATTGCAATTACTCTCTAATTTACTTTATTTCATAGTGTTATATTTGATTCCTTATTTTAATATCTGTCTTTAACATATTTTACATTGTTGGAGACCTGAGATTTTCAACTGCTTCCCAATTGTTGTGCACATGATAAACAAAGACCTGGAACTGTGTGTAAAAAGTAACTAAGGGTCAAATACATGTAGTGGAGTAGATGTAAAAAGTAGCAAGGATGTAGTAAAGTACCTCAAAATTGTACTTGAGTAAATGTAAAAGTACTTACAGTAGTTACATTCCAGAAATGGGACACAATTAATCGATCATATGCAACTATTCTGATTCATAATCCAAATCATTTTTAAACACACAAACGCACGCACACAAAACACGGCCACACACTCT